>NW_027284327.1:0-15228 GCF_046629955.1 Centroberyx affinis | reverse complement strand
CTCACCTGTAGCGGCTCCTGCTCCCTGCCGTAGTAGACCACGTGCTGAGCGTGGTCACTGTACTCCAGAGCCAGGCTGTGGTTTCTGCTCAGCTGGACGGTCAGGCGCCCCGGCCGCGCGCTCAGCGCCACCGCGGGGCTGCAGGGACCACCTGGAGGGCCGGGAGCAAACACAAGACCGGGAGACTTCAGCTGCGCGAGTCCGAACACCCTCGGCGATCCAGTGTGACGGTTTTTCATTTAGTCAGGAGAGGCTTGCTGTTGATTTCTAATGCGGAGGGGGGGGGGTTGTTTGTTCGGTTTTTGATGGTGCATGATATCGATTATGACTGCAGGGTGGCCTATGTTGCATGTCACCCCCCCCCTCCACTCCACTGTAAAACTATCCAATAAAGCAGAAATGCCATGAGAGATTCCATCCTTCCACATGCTGAGCACAAATTGATTTTTTTGATGTCCATCATGAAATCAAGAATTATCCAGCAGTGACACTACAATCAGTGTTGGAAGTAGAATCTTTTTCTTTTTGGGGACCAAAGTGACGTGTCAGTGACAGTTCACCGTCGTTACGGCTCATTAACCCGAAACGTTTTCACCGACCTCACATTAAAGACACAGTAACCTGCAATAAATCATGCTGAGTTTACAAGCCGAAATTGCTCTTTAAATGTTTCAATCTGTATTATTGTGAAACCAATCAGGGGAAGGGACAAGGAAGAGCGAAGTGAGTTTTTATCTGTTTATTTTTCGATGAATGCGACCTACTTAGCGCTTGTTAACTCATCAAAACGATGCAACTTTATGAATGGTGATGCCAAAGCAGCGGAAATCTGTGTTATGAGTAGGGCTGGGCGATATGGACCAAAAATCATATCTCGGTATTTTTAGACTGAATGACGATACACGATATATATCTCGGTATTTTCTACGAAGTGGGCTACATGTTCGGTTGTAAGTAGGGCTGGGCGATATGGACAAAATCAAATATCACAATATTTTTGACCAAATACCTCGATATCGATATTGACAAAATTGTAGGGATGACTATTGGTGCTTTCACAAAATATTTACACAATGAGATTTTTGATAAATAATCATCAGTAATGTGGATATAATGACTAAGTGGGTAAAGGCAAATAATAGAACAGCTAGAACAGTCTGGTAAGTACAGAAAATGACATCACTTTACTGTAATGCAGCCTTTAAAACCAGGAAAAGACACTTATGCCATATCACGATATTACCATATCCAAAATCTAAGACGATATCTAGTCTCATATCACGATATCGATATAATATTGATATATCGCCCAGCCCTAGTTATGAGCAATCTGCGACTCAGCAACCCATCAACTAAGTTGCTTGCAGTGTGTTTCCAGCAACCAGCGGATTTCTGCATGTTGCCTGGATCTTCACTGCAGGTCTTGGTTTCTCACCCTGCTCGCTACAGGCTTCGACCGGTCCGGAGGTCAGGCCGCGTTCCTCCGCTCGGACGCGCAGCTCCACACAGCCGTGCTCCGCCTTCGCCTCGACGGCCGTGACATCACAGGAAGTGAGCTCAGTCTGGACGCAGGCCGGAACGTCCCGCCACCCACGGGTGTCAAACCTGAGGACGAGGGAACAAAGGCGGTTGACTCGCAGGAGGAGGAGCTGTATCAGTCCGGTATCAGTAGGTGAAACCGGTCCAAGAGCATGGCACAAACCGGGTTAGGATCATCATTATTATTATTATTATTACTATCATTATTATTATTATTCAATTCAAACTTCATTCAAGACTCATCTTAAAAAAAAGAGGTCCATAGCAGGTAAAAACAATACAAGACAATTACACATAAATATAACATAAAAAGAATAGAAAAGGTGAATAAGTAAGACAACATATCAGATTTATTATCATTATTATTATTGTTATATGTTAATATGGTTCCTGAATTGATGAAGACAAAGTTCTTCCCTTGGCTTTTAGAGACTTAAAAGTTGTAACTACACTTGAGCAGATTTCATGAACATGGCTAATTTTAAGAAAACACTTATTTCACACATGAGGCATTTTTTAGTCAAATCTAAATTTAAAGCTACTGGATATCGGCAATCTGCAGCTTCAGCACAAAAACTACTGAAACCGGTATCGGCCTTAAAGAACCCACACTGGTGGAAATCTTATAGGAGCGTGCCATATTAGAGGCCTTTTGGAAGGAAAAGACATTGTCATCTCATATTATATTCTAGGTCAGGGATTCGCAAGAGGAAAACTGTAATGGTCTAATAATTACACCATTACACTGTCATTTCTTCAAGTGGGATTCTCTTTGTGGGATCCTCTTTTTGTCCATGTTTGTTTCTGAGCCTCTGCACGTGTCATTCTCTTTGTTCTTTACTTGGTGGATCGTGTGTAACTTTATTGCAATTTGATTCACATTACTGGTGTTCTAATTTCCCTAACCGCTATGTTATGTATGGTTAATTGTAATTTAAACTTGATGCAATTTCTCTTTAATGCGGCTGAGAATATGACAGCATTTCCCCCCCCCCCCCCCATCTCCTCTCATGATGGGCCTCCGAGCCTGTGTGTGTGTGTGTGTGTGTGTCCTCCTCTCATCCTCTTTGCTCTTTAAAAGTGACACTTGTGCGTCACTTTGTTGCAATTTACTGAAACTTTGTTGCAGTTTCAGTTTCATTTGAATGTGAGAGAGCATTGTTGTGATCTCTTGAATATTTTGTTATGTGTGTTCTGATTATTTCTGCATGATTAAACTTGATGCCTTTAATGCGGCTATAAATAGGCTATGTTGCAGTTTTTTGTTTTTTTTGATTGGGGGTAGGGTTGCAAAATTCCAGGAATTTTCAAAGTTGGAAACTTTCCATGGGAATTAACGGGAATTTATGGGAATAAACGGGAATAAACCAGGAATTTACTAAATTGAAGGTATGCTCTTAATAGGGAACTTAAATATAGTTGGGGGGAAATATATTTTAGCATAATCCTGACTAAAACAACCAGATATCATGCAAGTACAGTTGAATATCTATGCTATTCCTCAATCACATGCACACATAGCACACTGCTTACTGCAGGGCTATTGAGGCCACGCCCCCTACATGCAACTCAACATTCATGTTTTTGTTCTTCAATGAAAGAATTGATTGTTCAATAAAATATTTAACACTTGATAAAGTTCTACTTACAAATAAATCTGTTTTAATTGTATTATTTTGGATGGATGTCTGCTTATAACAAAACAAATATTTATGCTTGGATATGATACCTTTCCATTAAATTACCCTCAATTCCCAGTTAATTCCCATTAATTCCCATTAATTCCCATAAATTCCCATAATTCCCATGGAAAGTTTCCAATTTGGAATATTTCCAAAATTCCCCAGCTACCCCCAGTTGCCTAAAAAGTTTGGGAAAAAGTTTGGGAACCGCCGATCTAGGTAATTAAAAAAAAAAAAAAAGACACAAAGCAAAGGAAACAAAGAGCCGACACCTTTTCCTTTTTCATGCGACAAGAGCTGTTTGGTTTCAGGTTTTCAGGTTTCTTAGTTGCATCATACTAGGAGGAAGTGTGTTCGCTTGTTCACGCCCCGCTCTGCCCTCACCTGCGGTACTGGGCGGTGTAGGTTGTAGCGTTTCTGTGCTCGGGTGCCGGAGTCCAGCTCAGTAACGGGTCGGCGTGGACGTCTCTCGGCGGCGGCAGGTCCTCACACAGGACAGCTGGAGACGGGGACGGACACAACGGCGAGTAAGACGACATACATGTGATACTTCAATTCAGGGGTTAAAGCAAAAAAAAAAAAGATCAGGGCTGAAACATGACTGAAGCCATGGGGGGGGGGGGGGCAAGTAGACCTCTGCTTTTAAACAACCATGAAAATGTCAACTTCCATATAAGTCTATAATTTGTCATACTTGAATAATAGGATTCAGGATATAGGATTTTCCACAAGCACATTGAATAGCCAGCCAAAGAGGTAAAGTAGCCAGCTGTAAGTTTTTGATAAAATACATTTATTTTGGTTTATTTTCATGCATCCTGACACCTCGATCCATTCAAAGTACACATCTTAAATGCTGAGTATTTTCCTGTGTTTACATCAAACCACAGTTTACTCTGGAACCCAATTAAATCAACTGAAGAGACGGAAAACTTAAACAGCAAAAAGGTTAGTCAGATGTGTGCCAGGTAGCCCACAGCGCTCCCACGCGTTTCTCGTCTCGTCACGTGATCAGCGCTGATCACTTCTCGGATCCACTCGGGTATTACCGTGGATGGGTATTACACATAATGATAAACAGACCCGGGACCCGCGGTAATAGACCCGATTGGCCGTAATAAAAAGTGGACCCGAACCCGTACGGGTCCGAGGTCGGGTCTCGGATCCGAGGGTCCGGGTAGACCCGTGAAGACCTCTAGCCCCAGACACGTTCCATTCTGTTGTATGTAATTGACGTGACGTTTACGCCAAAGCCGTCTCAAAAATCTGGCTATTTAATATTGCTTTCCTTATAGGCAAATTTGTACATCTCCTAGAAATTGACTTAAGACTTTATAAAGATAGTTACTGTCCACTCTCAATTTCGGCATACACTCAATAGACCAAGATGCTGTAGTTTCGCTAAAATTTTAACTTTTATAACTGGTGCGCAGGTTATTCCCATAAACTTCTCCCACCACAATACACCGCTGGGGCGGAATTAATTGCAGTTTGGTGGATAAACTATATGCCGAATTTACCAGAAGCCCCTATGAATTCCGAAAAGTATTAAAGTCGCGTTGCCCGAGGTGTGTAGCTTTGCCGATAAGCAAGGCAGCATTAAAGTGTCCGATTTTGTAATAGAGTCTGCTCTTTTCATATAAAAGTGAACAGCTCTTTCTCAGGGCTATGTTTGGGTTTAAGCTATGGTTAGCTATGCCTCCATTACTCCCTTATACACACGCACACACACACACACACAAAGGATATTGCCTAATAGCCGTTACAGCCAGCTAAAAACGAAACCGACTTTACCTTGACCGACGAGCTGGATCAACACCACAACGTAAATCATCGCTAATGCCATTTCACATGATGCAACGAATCCGCGAAGAGATTTTGCGGCAGAATAGCCATCACTAACTGTAAGCCGTCTTCTGACCTACATCTGACAGACAGACAATTCCCCAAAATGTCAAGCAGAGGGGAGTAAGCCAAATTTGGAATGAGCTGCTTCTTGAGGCTCCACGGCGGACGTCAACTGTGTGCCGAAAACTTCCTGAAACGCCCCCTTACTTGCTTAAAGGCAAAGCCTGAGTTTAGCAGCTCAGTGTTGCTAAATCCATGTTTGGTCGGTCCATACCCAAACCGATCCATCATTTAATCTAAAACTGATGGGGATTCGAGTCACATGACTTGGACTGGAGTCAGATTCGAGTCACAGTTTGAATTGCTTGGGTCTTGACTTGATGCATGAAGAGAAGACTTGAGGCTTGACTTGGCTTGGGTTCTGGTGACTTGGGACTTGACTCTGACTTGTACTCTGATGACTTGAAAAGGTTTCTAAAGTCTTGACTTGAGATCTTGTGTTTGTGTAAATGACTTAGATTGAAAGTGATGAGATTTGTTCCAGCAGACGACTGAATTTAAATTCTGTTTTCTGAATTTGTATGGAATGATTGAATTTATTGAAGTTGAAACTGATTCTAGAAATCAAACTCATGATGCTCTTACCAAGTTTTTATCCTATTAAAACCATATTGCATTGAAAAGTCCTAGATATTTAGTTTTCTTTAAGATATTAAATTGATACTGGACTCTTGCTTTGTTCTGACTTGACTTGCTGTTCTACATTTAGACTTGAGACTTGACATTAATGACATGGATTTGACTTGGACTTGATTTGGTACAAAAATTCATTAGACTTGTTTTTTTATTGTGCCAATAGAAGTTTTCTAATATTAAGTGTTGCATGAATTGCATTCAAGGCAAGGCAACTTTATTTACATAACACATTTCATACAGAGGATAAATTCAAAGTAGTGAATTCACTGACAAAGCAGAGGGAGATGGCGTCACCTTGTGTAATGTTTACAATGCAGATCATTGACATCAGGTCTGGCAATACGAGTCATTTAGTGCTGCTGAACCTAGACCACACATGCGAAATGAACTTATATTGGTGGGATGCCTTAGTTTGAATCTGATCCAAATCTTACCCTATCATTATCCTAGTGATTATTTCGCATATAAACCTAGTAACCCCCGCCCCCTAAAAAATAGAAAAAATAACGAAGGGAACCCGGCTCCCTTCAAAGAGCCGTAATTCCCATCACTGACATGGACTTGACTTGGACTTGACTTGGTAATCTAGACTTGGGACTTGACTTGAGACTGGAGCAAAGTTGACACCTCTGCCTGACAGTGTTGCTCTGCTCAGATGACTCCAAACATGGAAATGAAATTGTTCAACTTGACTTTGACCTCGTCTTGTCTATTTTTTTTCGCCAAAAATTCAAAGCAGCGTCTCTCCTCTCTCCTCTCCTCTCTTTTCTCTCCTCTCCTCTCTTTTCTCTCCTCTCGACAGACATCGAGGCTCTAACATTGGGCTTTAACATTACAAAGCCAGAGAGAATTCACCAGGGAGAATAACGTAACACACATAATAATAATAATAAAATAATTTTTAAAAAAAATGGAAGTATTCATTCCCATTCCAACAGTAGTCCCAGGTGAAAAAATGTTGTAAGTTTTTTGTAGTATAAAAGTGTTCGGTGCTGATGCATTATTAAACTGGCTGAGATGAGAAAAGCTCCAGAGAAGTTTCCTCGCTGGAAATATTCCCACTGCTTCGACTTTCTCCTCTGAAAACAAGATGATTGGACACCGATAGACACTCTGCGGTTCCCCTGACCAATCACAGGAGAGTTTAGACAGTTATCCTGATGTTTGAAGGTAAGAGACGATGCGATTGGCAGTTTTGGAATCTTTGGCAACTGGCAAAATGGAATAAACAAAGTCAAAACGTAAAAGACAAAAAATAAAGTCAGAAAAAACATAAGATGGACCAACAAAGAAGGGACAAGACATACTGAAGATCTGAGACAGTGTGTGTGTGTGAGTGTGTGTGTAAAGAGGCAGAAGAGAATTTAAAAACAGATTCAAAACTGTTTCTTTCAAGTTATTTTAGTTAAAACCATATACTGCCACACATCAAATATCCCTGCAATTTATAAAGACCATGATGCTACTTGGGAACAAAAAGAACAGCCAGGAAATGGCTTCAGAGACAGAAAACCAACCAACTGACAAACTGTGGCACAACAAGCCATCATCTGATTTCCATAAAATGTAAATGTGATGTAAATGTGTCTGAGTTTAGTTGGTGTCCTCTTCCCTCCTTCCCTCTGAAGTGCAGTGAGCTCTGATCTTAATAAAGCCACAGTGTGTACAGCCTTTCCTTCATTCTGTTAGTATATTATATATTCACCGGGAATAGCTAATAAAAACTGTCTCTTTAATGAGCGGGGGAAACGGAAGAATGTGTCGCATCGAAAAAGAAATGTGTATGAACATTTGTATTGGAGTGTATTTGTTTACAAGGTATTGAAAACATCGAAAAGTTCCGAAAAAAATGAATTTCTATAGAGAAAATATATTGAATTTCTATAATACTCAGGTTTTCTGCCATTTGATGGGCAGTTCTGTGGAGTAAATACATTTATCATGGTTAGATTGCACTGTTTTTTTTTTTTTTAGAAAGATGCATTTATTATAGAAACATACCATTTGAGAGCTAGTATTACATTTTAAATATAGATGTTTTAAGAGCAAGTATGAAAACATGGGGGAACAGAAAATGAGAGCAATTCGATAGAGAGAAACAGACTGATATTTTAAATATAGCAAAACAAAGTTAAGTGCAGGGGAACATTGGTGCAGTAATGGTCATTTTAGGATTGATGTGAGAAGGTAATGCATTAACATCAATTACAGAACTGGCAGTGTGATGTGAGGTTAGGTGTGGTCAGTGTAAAATGAGAAATGACTGTTGTGCAAGTCTGAATGCCTTTCCACAACAAAATGAGATGATAACATGGATTTGATGGTCGTATACATGTTGAAACCACTATCTCCCATCAGTCACTCTCATAGAAATCCCAACAAGACTTCTACATATACTTCCAAGAATAAAAGATAAATAAATCAGTAACAAACAGCAAAAGTATGGAAAGGGACTCTGCAACATGTAACTTGAATTTTAACTATAAATGACTTTAACTATGAACAGTGGTGGAAAGTAACTAAGTACATTTACTCAAGTACTGTACTTAAGTACAATTTTGAGATACTTGTACTTTACTTGAGTATTTCCATTTGATGCTACTTTATACTTCCACTCCACTACATTTCAGAGGGAAATATTGTACTTTCTACTCCACTACATTTATTTGACAGCTTTAGTTACTTTTCAGATGGAGATTTGACACAATGGATAATATAACAAGCTTTTAAAATACAACACATTGTTAAAGATGAAACCAGTGGTTTCCAACCTTTTTGGCTTTTGACGTCTTACAGAAAGCAGTGTGTAGTCGGGTCACATTTCAGATGTCTATGAGTTGTTAACAGCTCCACCAAATAGTGATTTTTCCCTCTAAACCTCACATGGTTTCATTTCAATAAATGTTCAAATGATCCAATATTTCAGCAAAAATCAAAGATTAGAGAAAAAGTCCAAAAACTGAAAACAGATTTGTGTATCAGAACTTTGTTTTTTCTTCTTTCCTCTCCCATTAATCATCTCACGACCCCTCAGATTTATCTGGTGACCCTTTGGAGGGGCCCCGACCCCTAGGTTGGGAACCACTGGACTAAACTAGCTAACTGTATATAAAGTAGTTCAAACTAGCTCCACCTCCAGCAGCTACAACAGTAACATGCTGCTTACACACTGATGCTTCAGTATTAATAATCTAATGATGTCATATATAATAAAATATCAGTCAGAGGAACCAAACCACTACTTTTACTTTAATACTTTAACTACATTTTGCTGCTAATACTTATGTACTTTTACTTAAGTAGGATTTTTCATGCAGGACTTTTACTTATAATGGAGTATTTTTACATTGCTGTATTGGTACTTTTACTTAGGTAAAGGATCAGAGTACTTCTTCCACCACTGACTATGAATGACAGTGATGGGGGAGGTGTAAGAAAACAAAAGCAGGAGCAAAATAAATTGAGCGAATTCAACAAACAACAGCTTTTCTACATCCTTAAAGAAAATTCACATTTAAAGTACAAATCAGTGATATTTCTATATAGATAAATGTCTGTTTCTCTACTCTCTATCACTTGATTGATTCAACACAACAGAGATCCAGCCTGTCTCCAGTTCATAAATCTTTTCCACTGTCTGTCCTGAACAGCCGGAGTCTGGCGGCTCTTTCCCGGGAAAAAAAAAAATCCTCTGCCACACAGGAAGTGATGCGTTTCCAGCAGCAGCGACATAAAAGCAGCAGCCGTTTGCTTTGAATGAACAGAAGAAGAACTGGGTAGTTAATTCGTATGAGCTGTTATTGCATTATTTAACAAAAAAAAAAAAATGCAACTCACTGTATAATGTGATTCCCAACATAAAATATAAACATTATAAAGATTATCCACAAAACGTATTGGTCTGGGTGTGCAGCAGTTCAGAAGTGTACGTCCATTTTCTTCTTCTCCTCCGCGGACCTCCGTGACCGTGACCTCCCTCTGATCCCTGGCCTCCTCCTCCTCCTCCTCCTCCTCCTCCCCTACTATCGGCACGGCAACCGCAGCCACGACGACTGCAGCGGGGGGAGATGGGATACCGGCAAAAACGGGTCAGTATATATATATATATATATATATATATATATTGAAAATTATCTGGTCCAATCGGATCTCGGAGCGAATTTCCCGGGTCCATTAGGGTTCGGGTCCGTCATTTTGGACCCGCGAAGACCTCTTATTTGAAACTCATTAAAAATCAATTAAACAGGAACACAGACAAAATGCTAATTAGATAGAAGCAGATTGCAGTAAAGTCTATTCAGCTCAGCTTTACACTGTGGTAATTGCAGATCAGAAGATAATTACGTTTGGTTTTGCTGATAATGGAAAAAAAAAAAAAAAAAAAAAGTACCAAATCCTCATTTAAATACTGGACGACTGGGGCCAAATTTGAATTAGCTTTAAACACTTCTTCCTCTCAGTAATAATCTTAATAATCAATACAGGGGATAGAGAGTGGGATCTATTGCTGAACTGTCACATTTACTCCTGTTACAAAGGGGGGGGGGGGGGGGGGGGTGGAGCGAATGACACTTACGGCACTTTAGAAAAGAGCGCCACCTACAGAAACCCAAGCCCCGCCCACACTTCTTGATTGACAGGTGACCTGTGGGACGTGCAGAAACACCACAGCGATGAGGCTGAGCGACAAAGATGGAGGCAAAATTACCAGTTGTCCATCCCCTTTTCTTCTTCTCCCCTTTTTTTTTTTTTTTTTTTTTTTTTTGAAGTTGTACAATCATTTTGTCATCCGTATCTATTTAAATTATTCAACTATTATTATTATTGTTGTTATTATTGTATTATTGTTAATTTACTTATTATTATTTTGTTTCTATGAGCAGGGAGGGGAATGCTGGGGGGCTAAGGGGGGGATAATGGGGGGATACTACTGTCTAAAAAGAAAAGTATGAATCTGTAATAAAAAGTAAATTACAACACTTCATCACAAAATAACTCCTGGGACATACTGAGCATCACAGACTGATGATATCTAACAGTGTAAAAGTATCTGAGGGTGGAGGGTGAAAAACAGCAGCTGGTGCAGGATGAGAAAGTAATGTAACATGACATGAAATATGAAATTACAGTAAGATACAGACATTTAATATTGAATGTGTTTACTCACGAGCCGATAAGGAAAGATGAGGAAACAAAATGGAGATGAGATCAGACAACAATGAACTAATTAATACTCCGTCTGTGATAAGAGATGGGGAGCAACAAAAGGTCAAACAGGGACGCAATCTAAATGGAAATAAGATCAAATACATGCACACACACACACACACACACACACACACACACACACACACACAAATAAACACACTCCCACCCTTCAGTACTGGGTCTGATCTGCTTCCCCAACACCTTTGATTCATGTTAGTTATTACTGGATATTGAAACACACACACACACACACACACACACACACACACACACACACACATATACACACAGATAGACACAGACAGTCAGGTAGACACACACATGCACACACTCCCACACATGCACACACTTACACACACTTACACACATGCACACACTCCCTCACATGCACACACTCCCTCACATGCACACACTTCCCTCACATGCACACACTTCCCTCACATGCACACACTCCCTCACATGCACACACTTCCCTCACATGCACACACTCCCTCACATGCACACACTTCCTCACATGCACACACTTCCCTCACATGCACACACTTCCACACATGCACACACTCCCTCACATGCACACACTTCCCTCACATGCACACACTTCCACACATGCACACACTTCACATGCACACACTTCCCTCACATGCACACACTTCCACACATGCACACACTCACTCACATGCACACACTTCCCTCACATGCACACTTCTGCACATGCACACACTTCCCTCACATGCACACACTCCCTCACATGCACACACTTACACACACTTACACACATGCACACACTTCCCTCACATGCACACTTCTGCACATGCACACACACTTCCCTCACATGCACACTTCTGCACATGCACACATTTGCTGTGTATCCCCATGTTGCTGAACGCAGTGATAAAATCAATCAAAGCAAAGCAGTGAAGAACACACACACACACACACTGTATATACATAGACTAAGACACACACACACACACACACACACACACACACACACACAAATAAACACAGTCCCACCCTTCAGCACTGAGTCTGATCTGCTTCCCCAACACCTTTGTTTCATGTTAGTTATTACTGGATATTGAAACACACACACACACACACACACTGTATATACATAGATTAAGACACACACACACACACACACACACACACACACACACACTGACACATGCATGCTTGCACACTTACACATACACAAAAAACCCGAACAACAGGAAAACCGGAATCTCCACTGAAAATTAATTTAAAAGAAAAAGACGAAATGACAGAAAAAAAGAGAGAAAGATCAAAGAAGTAGAGTCTCTGGTCGGACAGCAGAGGGCAGCGTTCATCAAGGGAGCCGACTGAGGGAACTTTGGGGGAACTTCCAGCAATCCCACAATCCTCTGCACCAGTTCGGTTTATTTGTGGCAGTAAGAAAAGTGACTTGACTTGAGATCTCGTGTTTGTGTAAATGACTCAGATTGAAAGTGATGAGATTTCAATTCTGTTTTCTGAATTTGTATGGAACGATTGAATTTATTGAAGTTGAAACGTGATTCTAGAAATCAAACTCATGATGCTCTCACCAAGTTTTTATCCTATTAAAACCATATTGCATTGAAAAGTCCTAGATATTTAGTTTTCTTTAAGATATTCAATTGATACTGGACTCTGGATTTGACAGTGTGAGCTCAGAATTAGTCAAGAGAGAAGTGCTGGGAAAATAAATAAGGGAAGTAAGAACTGTGTGTGTGTGTGTGTGTGTGTGTGTGTGTGTGTGTGTGTTTGCCATCCAGACGGAAAAGCCGTGAGTCAGTCTTTAGCTCTGTCCTGAACCGGGACGGGACAGCGAGGCCCGCCGTAACCAAGGGGGGGGGGGAATCTGCGTTACTATGGTACCGCTGTTGCCTTGGCTACACACACACACACAGACACACACACACACACACCAGTGGAGCATCCTACCCAATTAACTCCCGTCCCAGAGCTCATTCTAGGATTAACGGGCACATCCGTATATCATCTGCCGTTATCTGCATGCTAATTAAAACGGTTCTTAATGAGGTGCGGTAACCTGATGGAGAAATTAATTTGCGAATAATGAATACGAAAGGCGTTAATTATGGGAATGTTTTTGTCAGATCGGTGTCACTCCTGTCACGTCCTCTCACCGTCCGATCCCCACCCCCCCCCCCCGGATCCCTGGACCCCTGGACCCCACTTTGGGAAACCGGTCTCTCCAGTCGTATGTTTCCGCCCGTCTCTCTCAGTAAGAATGCCGGATATTTTTTTTTTTTTTTTTAACGCGTTTCGTTTCGCTTTCCGTACGCCTTTACGGGAAATGGGAGCCAGCGGGAGAATGCCGGTCAGTCACGTGGGTTCATAACTGTCATTCCTGCTCTGTTGATGCTCTCCCGGTGGTTCAGCTCTGATTACTGAGCCCAACGCCTGCCTGCTTTACCGTGCCGGCATGACTTAACGAGAAACCGCAAAAACACAGGAAGTGTGAGATACAGTGTAGTCTAGGGCAGTGGTTCTCAACCTGGGGGTCGGGACCCCCCGGGGGGTCGTGGGGTCATTTTCAGGGGTCGCGAGATGATTTATGGGATAGGGGGGGAAAGAAAATCTATTTCTACTATACATACTACATACATACTATATTATTATCATGTCTATTTTTTCAGTTTTTTCTCCACTTTTTTAGCAACACTAAACTAAGCAGAAATACTAAACAGCTTTCATTGAAACAAGCTGAAAAAAGATAAAACATCCTTTATATCGTTCTTTCTCTAAGCGCTCCTGTAACGAGGGTCGCCAGTAGGCATCAAGTGGTTTTAAGGGGTCACGAGCCAAAAAGGTTGAGAACCACTGGTCTAGTGAACACTCCCTCTCCTCTGCTGTGTGTGTGTGTGCATGGAGGTGTTATTGGAGCAAAACAACTGAGCACCTGTGACAAGTGGAATTTGTAGTTGTGGAAAATAGTCACACGTGTGAATCAGCAAATTTGAAGTCGCAGAGAAAAATGCTTTTTTTTTCAGTTACACCTTCTCAAATTCCTCATTTGCAGGTGCACAAATCCTATTCTACGAATCACAAATGAAGAAAACTCATACGCTCGCATTTTTGCTCCAATAACACCTCCATATTGTGTCCAGAGTGGGTGACGTGAAATGTAAATAAAAATGTACGTGACGTGTCTCATGACAACTACCCATGCGGACATTTGCAACTGATTTGCCTAATGTTTGCTTGTTGCAGTATGAACTGGGAGGACCTGATAAGATCCCCTCAAACTAAAGCAGACAGTCTCTACTTAACTGTAAATGAAACCTTATGAAAAGTGGCTGTATGGGTCTCTTCCAGAGGTGTGACCGGGTCAACTTTGCCCGAGTCAGTCTGGAGTCCTGAGGCACAAGTCTCAAGTCAAGTCCCCAAGTCTAAATGTAGATTAAGTCAAGTCCGTGTGATTAATGTATCATCAGAGTACAAGTCAAAGTCAAGTCTCAAGTCTTCTCTTCATGCATCAAGTCAAATCTCAAGCAACTGAAACTGTGACTCGAGTCTGACTTGTGATTGAAGTCCCCACCTCTGGTCTCTTCTTTGTACTTGGTTTGATTTGGGTGTATGTATGACATCATGTGTGTATTTTACAGGTTTGGCCTTTTCATCATAATGGGGTTTGTGAGTGCTTGTCGTTTTTACTTTATATACTGTATGTGTTACGAATAAAAACTGCTATGCAGTATAAAAAGGAGTCCTAAGAGTGACCAGGTACGGAACCACCACACCAACTCTGAAGGCGGGTCTGACAGTTTATTTTCTTTTGAGGACACAATAATCAATGAAATGAGGGTGAAGACTCAGGCTCGCGGTCGAGGGCCCAGGGACACTGTAGGCTGGATTGGACTGGCTCTAAACGGGCCTTGGGCTATGGGGGAAAGTACCTCCACCCCAGCTTCTAGGGGTCCAAATCCTGGTGGCCTTCCTCTCCCGCTACTGGCTGCTCCAGTCAGGTGGCCCCCTCCCGAGTTGAAGCAGTTGGGCTTCCTTCTTTGGGCTTCCTCCTACAAGCTCGGCTCCTCAGAGACCATTAGTCTATTGCACAGTCCAGTCGATTCGTCCACAGGCTGATTCTTCACAGTTAGTTCTAAAAACAGATCAATCCGTCCATTTAAAATCTTATTACTTAAAAACATGCCAGGCCAGGCTACAGCGCTCTACCACCAGGGTTTACTTTCCTTTGTTAACGCGGTGCTCTTGGTCCAGTCCAGCT
>NW_027284326.1:5000-31114 GCF_046629955.1 Centroberyx affinis | reverse complement strand
TTTTTTTTCTTAGGAAGAAACATAAGAAGAAAGTTAAGAAATGATATAAGAACTGTTTTGACAATAGCATTTTTTCCTTTTTTTTTTTTTTCTTAAGACTAAAGTTAAGAAAAAAAGTGACCCGGCCTTTCAGCTTTTGAACCTGCAGATTTTTTTTTTCAGTTGGGATCTATGTATTTTCCCTGTAGCGTTACTTATTGAAATGTTTTAAACTGTCTCCAGATCTGTCGAAGAACCGCTTGGCCGACGTTCCCACGGAAGTCTGCCAGCTGGTCGCCTTGGAAACGCTCAACCTGTATCACAACTGCATCAGGACCATCCCAGACAGCATCATCAGCCTGCAGTCCCTCACCTCCTTAAACCTCAGGTACACACACACACACACACACACACATTCTTTGAGGAGATTGAGGAGTTTTATTCTAAAGTGAGACATCAATCCTTTGGGGGGAAAGTGATACCTACTCTTTTTTTTTTTTTTTTGGAGTGTTAAACTTCAGTTGAACTTTGAGTGGAACTTTAACTTTGGAAATGAACTCTTTAATCGTGGTTTGGAAAGCAGCAGCCAGAGGAGAAGCAGAGGATGCAGGAAGCGACAGGGCTGATGGGAAATGTAGTCTTAATGCGGAGAAACACTAGAGCTAATAATACTACCGGTGTGAGATAGAGGAGACCAGTCGACTCCCAACATGGACTCACTGGCTTTCAGTCATTGGACCGAGGTTTTACTATTAATTTGACGTCCTGTCTGTCTGCAGTCACCTCTCTCTCTCTCTCTCTCTCTCTCTCTCTCTCTCTCTCTCTCTCTCTCTCTCTCTCTCTTTTACGATGTAAAAAACAGTGTCATTGTCCTTTAAAGTGACCAGACTCTATTGTGTGTTGGCTTACAGTCAGACCGTTCCCACTGTTTCACCAGTGCTGCGCTATTATGCCATTGTATGAGTCACTGGCAGGTGTGTGTGTGTGTGTGTGTGTGTGTGTGTGTGTGTGGTACCAGTCAACACGCATGACTGGCATTCAATGGACTGTCAGTTAACTCCAAGACCGCACTCAGTATCAGACCTGTGACACACACACACACACACACACACACACACACACCTGGTGCTGACCTTCACACACATACAGTACTGCACTCTGTCTCTCTTGCTGTTTTGAAAGGTCAAGCTGTTCTTTATTAAAAAAAAACCCCAAAAACAAATCCTCTTTCCCCTCTCAACGCTTCATAATCTTTCTTTCTGTCCAGTACACACTATTTTGATAACAGATGAATTGTTTTAGTCACTTGGGCTGCGTTCAGACTGCAGGCAAAAGTGGCCCCAAATCTGATTTTTTTTTTTTTTTTTTTGCTCATATGTGACTCAGATCTGTGTTTTTTTCATAACAGTGTGAACGGCACAAATCGCATGGAATCTGATCTTTTCAATTCTGATTTAGGCCACTTTCATATGTGCTCCTAAATCAGATACAGGTCTGATTTTTTTTCATTGTCATTTCATTGTCATTTGTCATATCGGAATTCATGCGACTTTTACGTCACTAGATGAGCACATTTTTAAAAAAAAATAATGTGACCAGCCAAACAAAAAAAATCAGATCTGAGCAATAAATCCGAATTGAGCACTAAGGCTTGCAGTGTGTTTGTTGTCTGCTGGTCAGACTGAGGAAGAAACCCGAAAACTTTGACTTCTGGGAACTGTGATGGACATTTCGTGACCTTGGTATCATAAGGTTCTATCTGACCTTTTTTGTCAAAACTGAGTTAGTCACATGAACCTATTCTATGAGTGCCTGTTGACATATGTGTGGTGTTATTTTTTGAAAATAATGATTTTGGAGTCTGTAATTTCTAAAACAAAAGGACCCATCTCCATTTAACTCAATGGATGCTGAAAACGTTGAAGCTCGATATCGCAGAACTGTCCTGAAGGCAGATAGACCCTTGTAATTCTAAGCTCACGATTTGTCATTTTATAGACTTTTATAAATGATGAATCAATTTACCCCCCCCCCCCCCCCGCCCCCCCCCAGTTCATATCACAAACACAGTGTTTAGCACCAGACTGAAAGAAAACAAAACAATGTAAAAAAAAATATATACTTCCTGTCTTTATATATTATGTAGATCGAGATGTAAATGATGTGGATCCAGGTCCAGACACAGAAAGGCCTGCACTCACTGAACGCATCATCAGCATGAGACGACTCACTCTGGAATCACTGATGAATTAGTCCTGACACACACACACACACACACACACACACACACACACACACACACACGACAATGTTTCATATTCTTGCATACACACACTCTGTCACAGGAACTGATCTGCTCTTCATGCACGGTGGATTTGACTATTTATGCATGCACACACACACACACACACACACACACACACACACACACACAAGGACACACTCAAACACCTACACAGAGGCAAACATACATAGAAAAACACTGTGAACATTGGGCACATACACACACACACACAGCCAGGTACACACACACACACACACACTCGAACTCATTCACAGGCGACACACTCTATACACACAGACTGCACAGGAATACCCAACGAGCTTAACACACACACACACACACACACACACACACACACACACACACACACACACACACACACACAGAGTAAGCCTTCATCCGTCATTTATTTCATGCGTTCAGCCAAATCAGCATTTTAAGTCCTAATTAAATTGATCACTCATTAAATAAATTACTGATTAACTCAGTAACATGGACCATAGCACCGTGACTGGAGAGGCTGTGTGTGTGTGTGTGTGTGTGTGGTGTGTGTGTGTGTGTGTGTGTGTGTGTGTGTGTGTAAAGCCCATTGCAACATGACAAGATGATGAGTCTGATTTTCCTTAAACACTTCAGACAGAAAGTCTTTATATCTCGCCACGGACAGGAAGGATAATCACATTTGAATGTGAGGATTTTAGTCACACACACACACACACACACACACACACACACTAGTCTGGCCTGTCAAAACAGGAAGAGCAGGACGCTGTGTCTTCTTCCCCAGGAACACATTATAATGCAGCTTTATTTATAGTGCCTTTAATGTCCCAAACAGGCTACCGTCGAGAGAGAGAGAGAGAGGGAGGGGGGGAGAGTGAGAGAGATGGAGGGAGAGGGAGAGAGAGAGAGAGAGAGAGAGAGAGAGAGAGAGAGAGAGAGAGAGGGAGGGAGAGAGAGAGAGAGAGAGGGAGGGAGAGGGGGAGATAGTCAAAGAGAGAGGGGGGGGGGGAGGGGGGAGACAGAGGGAGGGAGAGAGACAAAGAGATTTTAATGTGGGCGGAGCTTGGATTCTCTGTTGATGCAGGTCTTCTTCTTCTGTTTATTCCAAACAAACCGGAAAACGTAAAACGCATCACTTCCTGTGCGGCAGAGGAAAGAGCGACCAGACCGAAAAAGTGGATTTCTGTATTTTCTCCATCTGTTTTCCCACACTGGGCGGTAAAATCTGTTTTTTTGTTTTTTTTTCTAGCGGTTTCCCGGAGTTTGAATGTAAATGTCAAGAACTCAAACTCTTCTTTTCTCTTTCCCACCTGATGCTGTTTGTCCTTTGTGGGGAGCCGTAGTGAGAGTAAAGGTTGTTTCCATGGCGCAGAGAGGACGAGTGGAGGGTATGAGAGAGAGAGGGAGGGAGAGAGGGAGGGAGAGAGAGAGAGAGAGAGAGGGAGATAGGGAGAGGGAGCGAGAGATAGAGAGAGAGGGAGGGAGGGAGAGAGTGAGGGAGAGAGAGAGGGGGGAGAGAGTGAGGGAGAGAGAGAGATGGAGGGAGAGAGAGAGGGGGGGAGAGATAGAGAGAGGGGGAGGGAGGGAGGGATAGAGAGAGACAGAGAGAGAGAGAGGGGGAGAGGAGGGAGAGAGAGAGAGAGTGTGTGTGTGGTGTGTGCACTTGAAAGTGAATACATACATAGTATCCATTGTAGACGCCCCCTAGGGGGGAGAGCGAGAGAGAGAGAGAGACAGAGAAAGAGAGGGGTTACACGAAACAATGTGAGGAGGAGTGAAACAGGAGGGAGTGATAGAATTAAAGTGAACCTTCAGACCTTTAGAAACCTGCTGTTTTTGCATTCAAATAGCAAAACCACATAAACAGTCTAGTGACAACAAACACTGTTGACTGTAGTGGAACTTCTAACTCTCTTACCGAAATAAAACTATGCAGGCAGCACATTATTGTAGATATCATGGCTGATATCTTTTATTAAGGGAAAACAAGAGGCAAAAGGTTTGTGGGAATTTGACAGGGGGGTGTAAGGGGGTGCAGTGGGGTTGGAAATGAATGTTGCGGGGTTGGGTGTTTGTGTGAGCACAGGTGTCAATAATGCTCAATTGAAGGATTAGAGGAATTATTTGGAGCCCTTGTTGGAACTGGGCTTCTTCTTCCCCTTCTTCTCCTTCTTTTTCCTCTCCTTGCGGGCCGGAGTCAGGGCGTCCATGATCCTCCTCAGCCAGCTGCGCCTCTTGGGCTTCTCCGGCTCCTCCGGCTGCTCCTCGTAAGTGAGCTCGAAGAGGTCCCTGTCCAGGTCTTCAACCTTCTCCGTCAAGAAGCGTTTCCTCTCGGCCCACTCTCTCTCCTTCTCCTCCAGGGCCCGCCGGTTGGCCTCCGTGGCCCCGAGGAGACCGGCCTTCTCCTCCTGCCACCGGAGGCGGTGTTTTTCCAGCTTCTGCTCGGCCTCCTGCAGGGCCTTCTGGTTCTTCTCCTTCTCCTTTTGCAGAGTTTCCTCCAGCTCCTTTGCTGCAAAGACAGCCTCCTTCTGCCTGATGTCCTGCTCCAGAACCTGGAGCTGCAGGCTGAGGATGAGCGCCTGGCTTTTGTTTTCAGCCTGGACACCGAGGCTCTTCTCTCTGTGGAGCGCATTTTTCAGTTCCTCTATTTGATGGAGAAGAGTTTCCTTCTCCTCCTCAAAGGACTGGACCTGGCCCTGGGCCTGTTCTTTGGCCTGGACCTGGCCCTGTTCCTGGCCCTGGTTCTTTCCCTGGGGCTGTTCCTGGGCCTGTTCTTTGGCCTGGACCTGTCCCTGGGGCTGTTCCTGGGCCTGTTCTTTGGCCTGGGTCTTTCCCTGGGCCTGCTCCTGGGCCTGTTCTTTGGCCTGGACCTGGCCCTGAGTCTTTCCCTGGGGCTGTTCCTGGGCCCGTTCTTTGGCCTGGGTCTTTCCCTGGGGCTGCTCCTGGGCCTGTTCTTTGGCCTGGACCTGGCCCTGGGGCTTTCCCTGGGCCTGTTCTTTGGCCTGGACCTCTTCATGGCCCAGGCCCTTGGGCTGTTCTTTGGCCTGGACCTGGCCCTGGCCCTGGACCTGTTTTTTGGCCTGGACCTCTCCCTGGGCCTGTCCTTTGGCCTGGACCTCTTCCTGGCCCTGTTCTTGGGCCTTGGCCTCTTCCTGGCCCTGGACCGTGGCCTGTTCCAGGAGGCCTAGGAACAGAAACTGGATCTGGTTCTGGCCCCGGCCAGAAGAGTCCAGGTCCAGAAGCCACCTGACATGCTCATCTCCCTCCATTATTGTCTGGCGTTCCTGGCTGCTCCAGTCCCTCTGGGCCCTGGTCTGTCCCTGGTTCTGGGCAGAAGAGTCCAGACCCAGAACCAGCTTATGATATTCCTCTGCCTCAATCATCAGCTGATGTTCCTGGCTGCTCCATTTTCTCTCCTGGCTCTGGTTCCCTTGGACCCGGGCCTGTTCCAGGAGGCCTAGGAACAGAAACTGGATCTGGTTGTGGCCCCGGCCAGAAGAGTCCAGGTCCAGAAGCCGCCTGACATGCTCGTCTCCCTCCATTATCGTCCGGCGTTCCTGGATGCTCCACTTTCTCTGGACCGTGGTCTGTTCCTGGTTCTGGGTAGAAGACTCTAGACCCAGAACCAGCTTGTGCAGTTCCTCTGCCTCAATCATCAGCCGATGTTCCTGGCTGCTCCATATCCTCTCCTGTCTCTTGCCTCCTTGGAGCCGGGCCCCGACACCAGTGTTTCTCTCAGCAGGGGGCTCCAGGCAGGCTCTCCGCCCTGCAGTGCGGTGGGCGGGGCTTACCTGGGCCTCCTCCTGCTGTGTGTTCCGCTGCACCTCCATGTTCTCCTTCTTCTTCTTCTTCTTCTGTCTTTGTGTTTTCCGTATCTCCTCCATCGTGTCAACAAATGAAATGCCTCTCTGGGCCACTGGGCGATCTTTTATACCGTGGAGTCATGACATCACACTGCTGCCACTGCCCCACTGTGACATTAACAATTGAGATTCCAAATTCCGCTTGATTGACAGGGCCCACAAACATGCTGTGTTGTATATGTAGATTTTATTTTTTTTCAAATATTTGCAGAGTAAATGTTTTGGTAAAAGTGGAAACGTATATTTTCTGGGTTTCATTCATCTGTGCAAGAAGTGTAATGTGATTTAAGATCATTCCAGTTAGCAGTGAGTGTTTGGAAGGAGTGTTTTGGTTCTTCTGAATTCATGAGACTGAACTTGGTACAGTTCAGAAAGAGAATGTTTAGCATTTAGCTGCATGTTTATTTGGTTAGTGATTATTTTGATGCACTTAAACCTGCAATAAGCGATTTCAGACATTTCTCCATAGTTACGTTTATTTTAGCCATTAGCCTTTATGCACGGTTTGTCCTTAAGGGCTTCCGTCGCCCGGTAGCTTTGCTGTGTGTTTACAAAATGTGTTGCGGTTTGTATGTTCGTATGTTCATTAGGGCCGTGCAAAAAAAATCGATACAGCTGAGCACTGCAATATTTTTTTTTCCATGATACTGTATCGATTTTCCAGCCCCTCGTATCGATACATTAAAAAAAAATGTATTCGTGTTTTAAACGGATTTAAAATTAAATTTCCTTAAATTTCCCTCAAATCCCTTTGAATTAAATAGTTTTGACTCAATTTGTGAGTTATCAATACATACATATTACATATTAGACTACCCAGGTGGTACACAGCAAGTTGTATTTTCAGCTCTATTTTTACATTTTCAGTCAATTATGTAGAGTATTGCAGTGTAGTCAAGTCCCAAGTCAGCAGAACCCAAGTCAAGTCTCAACCAATTCAAACTGTGACTCGAGTCCAAGTCATGTGATTTCAGTCCCCACCTCTGATCTTCTCTCACCATTATGTAAAAAAAAAACTGAATTTTTTAATAGAGATTGTGTATTACATTGCTTTTTCTATGGTATCTTTGCATATTGTATTGAGGTTTTTGCACAAGATTCTTGGATCAGTAAGAAATTAGGATTTCCGCAAACTGAATGAATTGCTTATAGATGGCGCCATCTCAGTGTGTGACAATGATGTATGGAGATAGATTTAAATGGCATTGTGGGTAATGGTTACGTAACAATTCCGGCTCGAAATGTTGTCTGTATAATAAACTTTAAAGGATTTATTTGCTCGGAGAGAAATGAAGTCGAGTCGAGTTTATTAAAAAGTGATTTTACCAAAACGCAAAGCACTTTACAGAAAACAAAGCACACAGATACAAACAAGGATAATAAATACAAGAGGTAGAATAAAGTGCATCACAAACTCAATGAAATGCCGTTTGTGTGTGTGTGTGTGTGTGTGTGTGTGTGTGTGTGTGTGTACGTAAAGTCCACAGAGCATTTTTCATTATTTTCTCTTAGGCATAGGTTCCCACATAACAGATCTGGATCCACAGTCTCTCTGCTCTTAACGACGAGGCAAGTGCTGTGGTGGTTGCAGCAAGGCATTCTGGGAATCGTAGTAAATCACTATAGCTGACAGCAGAAGCAGAACGAGGCAGGCTTCACTGTCAGTTGTTTAAAATACAGTAATGATACAAAATAGAGTACTGGTTCTCAGGTACCATGATACTTTTTTGGGGTACTAGCACTCAACGCGAGTACACACACACACACACACACACACACACACACACACACATATACACACACACACACACACACACAGTTTGCAGACAGGATTAGAGGCCTTGTTGAGTCTCAATCTTCTCCAACGTAAAAACAGCCAATAACTCTGGGTGAAGAATAGTCAAAGTCTAATGTTACACTTTTTCCATTGTGTGAGACTTAACGTGTGTGTGTGTGTGTGTGTGTGTGTGTGTGTGTGTGTGTGTGTGTGAACAGCTGGATAAACTCACTTTTATTATATTTCCTGAATGTTATTTTCAGAACTGAGTCAGAGGGGGTTTCACAATCTTGTGGTGATGACGTGTGAGTGTGTGTGTGTGTGTGTGTGTGTGTGTGTGTGTGTGTGTGTGTTTCTGACTGCATGTATGTGTGTGTGTGCATGCTTGCATATATGTGTCTTTTGCAAGCATTTGAATTCTTGTACGTACATAAATGTGTGTGTTTGTTTGTGCTGGTATTTGGCTGTGCGTTTGTTTGTGTGTGTGTGTGTGTGTGTGTGTGTGTGTGTGTGTGTGTGTCTATTCCCAGATCTTGTGCTGTGCTTGGTCAGGGATTAAAGCAGCTGTTTGCTCTGTTCTGCCTCTCTCTTATAGTCAAGACAGATTTATTTATAGAGCAAATTTCCAATACGACTCCAGCTGCTTTACAAGCTTGATTGGGGAAAATTTTTTTTTTTTTTTTAAAAAGAGACATAAAAACAGTTGGAAGTATAAAAAGAACAAGTATAAAAACAGTATATTAGAAAGTGCAAGTATACAGTCTGGTGAAAAGAAGCTGATCAAATGCAGCAGTTTGAATTTTCTGTGGAGTTTCAGTGTTTCTGGTCCAGAGGCTGAAGCAGAACCAGACCCAACACATCTCTGTGGTCCGCATGGAAAACATCTCAACTGATCAATATTTTTTTACATTGAAGCTGCTGATATAGCCGATAATTTGTGTCGATAGTCTGTGTCTTTACATTTGACCATTTTCCATGCCAAACATATCACGTTTTCAGTGTTTTCCTCCAGAGTTTTCTTCTCATCAGGGTGGAAAAGCCTCGGAAACAGCCCGAGCATCACGGGACACTAAAACTCTCCACTGAAACTCAGACTGATGAGATTGTATTACGCCTCTGAAACCATAAAGTTAAAATCACATTGTTTTTTTTAAGGAACGAGTACTTTTAGTTCCTTTTTTTTAAACTGTACTATACTACTCGAGTATATTTTTGAGCCAGGAATCTACTTTTTACTTCACTACATTTGCCATTTATGCCTTCGTTACAACTAGTCTGCTCTAAATGCGGGGGTTGAGTGTAGGGTGGGGGGGTGGGGGGGGGGGAGCACACACTTTCTCTAGTTGATTGACTGAGGTCTTGGTACAGGGAGTAATACTACAGAACAGAAAATCTGACTTTTAATTAATTGTATTGTAGAGCTGCATGGATTAGTTGTCAACTATTAAATTAGTTGCCAACTATTTTGATAACCGATTAATCGGGTTGAGTAATCTTTTAAGAAAAATAAGTCAAAATTCCAGCTTCTTAAATGTGAATATTTTCTGGTTTCTTTCCTCCTCTATGACAGTAAACTGAATATCTTTGGGTTGTGGACAAAACAAGACATTTGAGGACGTCATCTTGGGCTTTGGGAAACACTGATCCACATTTTTCACCATTTTCTGACATTTTATAGACCAAACAACTAATCGATTCATCGAGAAAATAATCGACAGATTAATCGACAATGAAAATAATCGTTAGTTGGAGCCCTATTGTATTGTATTCGGTATCTACTGCATTTTGGGGCTGTAATAGGTTTGGTTACTTTGATAATGTCTGTAAATACTAGAGTTAAACAGACTTATATTCTTTTTTATAAAGGGCTAAGACAGTTTTATCAACAAGTGCTGTTATTATCATTATCATTATTTTGCACTGGCCCGCACACCCTAAAGAATATTAAAATGGAAAGTAACTTGTGCTTTGAGTCATTTATTAACCAGGTACTTTTTTACTTTTACTTTAGCAGGTTTCCCGAATGGTAATTTTCACTTTTACTTGAGTCATTTTTTTATGGGAGTAATTGTACTTTTACTTGAGTATAGATTTTCAGTACTCTACCCACCACTGTCACATCCTCACCTCCATCATATCTGTGGTGGGGAGCATTGTCTTGCTCTTTTTTTTTATTAAAAAGCCAGTATCGGCCTGATGTAGCAGCAAAACAGTTTATCAGTGTGAAACTCTAATATGGAACAAACACATCAGATAATAAATATGTAGGTTCCTGATTTGTCTTTGTTATACAGAGTTTATGAAGAGTCAGCAGTCACTGTTTTGATTTAGAGGCCAATAGGAACCTAGAATCAAAACATATCAGTCTGTTCTTTTGCGTCATATTTTTTGTTTTGATATGAAATCCATATCACACTGTAGATAAATCAGCAGTAAAACAAACACTATCTGCAGCAGTGGAGACAGCAGGTCAGGTTGGCAGTCTGACTCCTCAGACCAGCAGGGAAATGTCCTTTTTGGAGGTATTATTATCATTCATCGTGTGTTCGTGGGGCATCATGGGGGAGTCAGGTGGAGAGTAGCAGGTGGTGCCGGTGGGAGGCGGGTGGGGGAGGGGGGGGACTGCACATCGTTGCTCATAAAATCTTTTTTACAACATGTTATGAAACATTCGGGGGCGGGTATAAATGAATAGCATAATGAAAAATAAAAACGAAATAATATCTAATACCATGTCACTTTTAAATGGTCCAGATTATTCTAATGAGGAAAGGTTGCATGACTTAGTTATGGCAAGAGATTAATTTCTGGACATCCAAACATAGACTTAGACACTAAGATTATCTTTCTAAATTTAGTAAAAGCAAAAATATAGCTATTTCCTGGTTTTGGCCTAATTATTACATAATTTATGCAAATTATGCTAATGAAGAAAGGTTGCATGATTTAATTATGGCAAGAGATACATTTCTGGACATCAAAACATATACTTAGACTCTAAGATCATGTTTCTAAGTTGACTAAATGCGAAAAATATAGCCATTTCCTGATTTTGACCTAATTTTTACATAATTTATGCAAATTATGCTAATGAGGAAAGGTTGCATGACTGCACCATGGTAATAGATGAATTTCTGGACATCACAAACATGGACTTAGACTCTTAGATCACCTTTCTAAGTTAACTAGAAGCAAAATTATAGCCATTTCCAGTTTTTGGTGATTAATTAGCTCATTATGCTAATTACTCAAATTGCCCAACATGCAACTCTTAGCAACCAAGCTTAATCTCAGCTGCTAAGCCTATAGATGACATTTTAATCGTAAACGTTCACAGGAAGCAACGTTGCTGGGTTTCATATAGGCCATACAGGGGTTTCCAGTAGACTGTTGATGTGGGGAGTGAATAAGAGACGAGCTGCTGCTGAAGTGTCCTCAAGCAAGGCATCGAACCCCCCAGCTGCTCCAGTGGGTCTGCTGGAACTGAAGATGTTCAGTTTACAGGGTTTCTGGGTAGTGAATCCTTCACTACCCAGCAAAGTTTCTTTAAAGAAGCTTTGAATGAAACCACCTGAACCAGAGGCACGGCAGAGAGAGGAAGCGTCGGCGTGAGAACTGATGTCATGAGGCTGAGATGAGTCAGCAGGAACACACACTAACTTTAGCTCACAGACTTTTGACTTCAGCTAATAAACAATGGCAGCCGCTGTAGAAGCCCTGCTGCTGTAGTACCGCGTGCAGTACTTTCCTCATTGTTACACAGTAGAAACACCACAAATATTTCAAACGACTACTAGCTCACTCCTCATAACTCCTGATAGCTAAAAACAGAGCAAAACCTAGATCTGACCAAACAATTGAAGAGTTCATTTGCAAAACTGTATATACAGTATATGGGCAAAAGCCAATATTGACTATAGACAGTGCATTACTAGTGTGATTGTTTGATTGATATTACCAGGAAAAAAAACAGGATTTATAGAAATTAACAGATGGAGTTATATGATTTTCCAAACAAACTCTTCAATTCCTCTTGGGAATGAAGCCAAAGTGCAGCAGTAGAGCTTCAAACATACAATAGTGTTAATAATATAATATATAACTACATGATATAATATAATATCTATAATTACTACATCTGTGGACTGATATGCTAGTTATGTAGGATTATGTAGGATCAGTTGTATGAACTGTCTGCACTGCCACTGCAGGTTTGTGTGATACAGGCTTTAGATGCCTGATGTACTTTTTTACACTGAGTGCTGCACTGCTGCTGCAGCACTGCTGCTCCACCAAGAGGAAGAGTCTGGTCAGATCCTGCAGGCGGGTTCAGGGTCCTGAGAAGTCTTACATTACCTGAATTCAAGCCCTTATAAAGTAGTATTCAGTCATCACACTCAATACAATAGGTATAAACAGTATATACACAATGTACAATCTAATATACAATAAGTATAAGCAGTGTAGACAGTATAAACAAAATCAACAATCTATGTATTAAGTAGTGACTGAAAAGGCACAGACAGAAGCATAATGCTTATATATGCCTATCCTACATTCTTATCAGTTTAAGCCCTCCACAAATAAAAAATAATAATAAAATAAAAAAATATTCACACTTGTAACCCTCAAAAATAGCATTATAAACCATTCTTTTGAAAACCAAAAGCGAGTTACACATTCTAAGATTTATATTATCATTGTTCCATAATAATTCCATAATCTCCTCTTAATCCCTTTTTTAGCTTTTTGTACAGTAAACTTACAAACATCTCTCAAATCATATTTACACTCCTGCGTTGGAAAAAAACCCTTTGTACACAGTCTGGGAGTAACTTTGTTTTAGCTTATAAAGACCTTATAAAGTGTATCAGATGTATTAAATAGAACTATTAGAGGCTTATTATTTTGTCAGGTTTGTTTCTGCTGCATGTTCACTGAGACTAAAACAGAACAGTCTGCTTCCTGTCTGCTTTACTGAACACAGTTGGACGTCATGTTCCTAACTTCCCAGTGTCCTTTTCCTTATTTTGCCCATTTATAGTTTCATAACTTTTATTAACTATGTCCAGTCAGAAACAGGTTTGCTTTTGCCAGCCATATGCATGTTACATCGCAAAGACAATGTATTTCGTAGAACATGGGAGCCTTTTATGTCATATATTGGTTTAGATATCTCTGCTATTATTACAAGAGGGTTTATGTAGTATGGACCTGTGTGATACCTGCTATTTAGCTGTTTGTTATTTTTATTTTTATTTTATGTAATTCCTGAGTCACTTGCCTGTTTGAATGTGTGAGTCTGTGAGCCGAGATGATCTGTTTTGTTTTGATTTTGTCCCTCTTTTAATTGTTGTTTTTGTTGATGTTTTCTGAATCAAAAATCAATAAACACATATATAAAAAAAAAAAAAAAAAATCTATTGCAGGCAGTGTGAAAAAGTCTTAAAAGTCTTACATTTGGCTCTTACCAGCCTCTTACTCTCTATTGTTGGTAAAGATAGATTGTGTGTGTGTGTGTGTGTGTGTTTTAATTATCACACATTACAGCCGGCTCGCAGCATGAGGTGTTTTGCAGTGTGTTGTATGATGTATATATGTGTTATTTCATCTATGTTATGTTTACACCTTACACTTTCTCTGCACACACACACACACACACACACACACCTAAGGCAGAAGTGCGCTGGGGAAAAGGGAAGTGTTCACGCGAGAGTTAATTTTTCCCATGTGGCTCTCTGTTCTCTGTGCAAAACAAACACTCTACTGCAGCACAGTGTGAAATCACTCCGTTACACAACATATTTATTCTATCATGCCGTCACCTTTGACCTCTCCCCCGTTTGATATTTTAATGGGACGTTGGGAGACTTTAAAATATGCATGTGTTCTTTGGAGTGGCTCGCTGTGGCTCTGCTCTCTCGCTCTTTGTGCTCTTTTTGTCTGTGAAACTCTTGGCGGAAATGATTTTTCTGTGGTCAGTGGGAATGTTTTCACTGCGGCCCCAGAGGTCAGAGCGGCTTTCATGTTCTGCTTTCTGTTCACGGAAATCACCGAAAATGATTTAAAGCTGAAAGAGACTGAAAGAGACTGAAAAGAGACTGAAAAGAGACTGTAAGAGACGGTCTTTCCTGGTGAGTTGAACCTGTTAAAGTGCTGCGTGAAGCTTTTTAACATCAATAAATCATCACCGCATTAAGATTCAAGATTCAAGATTCAAGATTCAATAATTTATTGCCATATCAACCATACAGTTGATTTGGAATTTCTTTCGGTCTGCTCAACAACAGCAAAACATATAATCACACAGTACACAGAAGAAGTGTCCACAGAGAACACACTGCCACAATTATGTAAGGGATAATGCCCGACGAGGTGTCCAGTATCAGGAATTAATGGACGACGGGGAGGCCAGAACGCGGCCCATTAATTCCTGATAATGGACACCTCGTCGGGCATTATCCCGTTTATACCATGGTCACTTGCCAAAGAAAAAAAATGAAGACCATTCATTTATATTTTCATGCGTTTTGTAATCAAAATCTAAAGTTTTTCACAAGCCATAACTTCCCTGGTAACACCTGAGGGTTTGACTAATACCTGAAACAATCATTACCATCTCATAAGGTTCTTATGCAATGGAAAAGTGGTTCACTAATTCAGTAAATAGGACAAACCTTAGATACGACTTGGCAGCAGGAGATATTTCTAGTCCGCTCAGCTCATAGAACCCTTTGGCTCAGCTATGAGTCAGAAAGCTAACGTTATGCTAGCAACATTCAAAGTCAATAACAAACAGTAAATATAATTTGACAGTATGTTGAACAACCAGACTAGCTAGCTATCAAGCCATGTCATTGTCCCCAAATCAATGTCAAGATTTTCAAGTTGAATAGCGAATGGGATGTGAGATGATCACTTACCGTATGTGATGTTAAGTATCAGTAAGTTCAGAGGGGCAGTGTACTTCTTGCAGCTTGGGTGTTACAGTCGCCATCCTGTGGCGTTCAGAGCATGAGGCTGTTGCTATGGTTACTCATTTTAGATACAGGCTGATGCTACGTAGCCAGCGCATTAATTTAGAACGGTGAACAGACAGTTTCACTGGAACTACTTAGTAGGTGTCCATTATCAGGAATTAATGGACACCCTGCAGCCAATCAGAATCGAGTATTCAACCAGACCATGGTATAAAATACAATAAGTACAATTAGTGCAACTTATTGTATGCCCTTAAAGTGACAAATTAAAGTGCATGTGCTTGCTTATACAGCCAGTGAAACATTTAGGATGTGGATTGCTTTAAGATTTTAAAAACCTTTCCGCTGAATGTGGATGTGGTTTAGTTCAGAGACCATACCATACAGTTATTGAGAAAGTGAGCACACTTTCTATTACCGCTCTGTGGAACTGTAACATTGCAACTCTTGACACAAATTTTCCTTAGCTGTCTTAAAAAGAGTAGTCTTTGGTGAGCTTGCCTCTGGATGTTGGTGGAGTTGTCTTCCCATTTCAGGGAGGAGGAGATTGTAGTCCCAAGGAATTTGAAATGAGCCACTCTCTCTACCACCTGGCTGTTGATGACCAGCGGTAGTAGCTCTCCCTGATTTTTTACAGAAGTCCACCACAAGTTCTTTAGTTTTGTTGATGTTCAGTTCCAGATTGTTATTGCTACACCCGTCGACTAGAGAGTAGACCTCATACCTATAAGCTGTCTCATCATTACAGGAAATCAGTCCCACCAGTGTTGTATCATCAGCAAACTTAGTCATCTTTACAGTGTCAGAGTGTGAGATACAGGCATTGGTGTATAATGAGTAGAGTAGAATTGAGACATCAGTATAAATTACCACAAGCAGGAGGCAACGGGGCTGATGGGAAATGTAGTCTTAATGTGGAGAAACACAATATGTGAGACAAATTTTGATGAAGGATCTTAAAAATTCTATAAGGAGCTTTCCATGCATTGTTTAGCCAATATCTGTATAGGTTTGGTAGGTGTGTTTAAATGCGTGTGTGTGTGTGTGTGTGTGTGTGTGTGTGTGTGTGTGTGTGTGTGTGTGTGGTGCGTCTCTAGTGTATATGACTACATGTGCAGTAAGAAGCCAATTAAATGTAAAAGTCACCAGTTCTCTACCTCCCTCACTTTTTCTAGAAGTAATTTGTCTGCTAAAATAATAAAAGTGGTTCTTGAGTTGTGGCTGATGGATGAAAGAGTTTGTTTTCCTGCCTTGGTAGTTATTAAATATTTTAATAATTATGGTTTTCATATATTAAAACCAGCCAGTGTAACAACTCTGTAATGACTGTTTGAGGTTTAGTTGTTTGGGATAGTATTATTATTGCAGCAATAAAAAAATGTATTTCTTTCTTAATCATAAGGCTGCTTGGCCATGCTGTATGAGTCCTGTTTGTGAATATGATATTTTGTTTTCTTGATGCCTGGGTAGCCAGCTGTGTGTCGTCCCAGTCTGTCTCTGTGGCCTAAATAAATATATTAAAGTGTCACTACCTTTAATTATGGCCAGTTGCAAACGTCTCACCAACACTTACTCTGTCAGGTGCTGCAGAATTTTATTGTAAATACTTATTTTAGTGCGTTGGATTTGTATATTTTGTGCTTACATTGGGTTGGATGGAAATTGACTTTTTTGCGTCAGTGTGGTAGAATAAAAAAAAAAAAGATACCATAAATTAGGGATGGGGCGATATATTGAAATTCAAAATTTTGCAATATGAATATGTGTCAGTTCGTATGTTGTGTCAGGAACATGAATGGTGATATCAGCTCCATGTTATTCTGCTGTCAGGAACATGAATGGTGATATCAGCTCCATGTTATTCTGCTGGCAGGAACATGGAATGGTGATATCAGCTCCATGTTATTCTGCTGTAGTAATCACTAATGAGACTCTTGACCATCACAGTTTCACAAGCTCTCCATCCAAATTATATTATTGTCACTTTGTAATGACATTTTTAAATTGTTGTTTACATTCTAGCAGCCAATGGCATCGCTGGAAAAATTTGAATCTCAGAAATAAACGGAATTCTGCACAGTCTGAACTGAACTTTTATTGATCACATGGTATCCTGGTTGTATTGAATCCTGAACCTCAGATAGAGTCCTGAGATAAACAGATGGTCTCATCTCTACTATAAACACATAATCAAACACCTCAAGAAACACGGGCAACAGATGCAAGCTTCCAGTAATACTGTGACTTTTGTTTACAAGCCTGGTTCTCTTGTAATTTTCAGTTGTAGCTCCCACTCTCTGGAACTGTCTTCCTTTAGCCATACAAAACGCAGAGTCAGTGGATAGTTTAAGAAGCTTTTAAAAACTCACGTGTTTCGTAAGCCACTTTGTTTTGTAATGTGTGTTTGCTTTCTGTGCAGTTTTAATGCTTTTATTTTGTTATGTTCTGCCTTTTCTGTTTCTAACTTTCTTTTTTATTTCTAATGTTTTCATTGTACAGCACCTTGTAACTCTGGTTCCGAAAGGCGCTTTATAAATAAAGTTTACTTACTTACTTACTTACTAATTGTCAGTGTGAATCTAAACTAAACAAATACAAAAATGTAAAGTAAAGTGAACTTTTCCCCTCTGGTTCAGACCAATGAAAACAATCACAATTCCTGATGGAGGTCAGCAAAGTAATGACATGAGATAAAAAAAAAAAAAAAAAAATACATTGTTGAATTGTTACCGCTGTATCTCACCATATCTCTACATGTGCTGTGTGTGTGTGTGTGTGTGTGTGTGTGTGTGTGTGTGTTTTCCCTGCAGTCGGAACCAGCTGGGGTCTCTGCCCTCCTGCCTGTGTGGTTTACCGCTCAGAGTCCTGAACGCCAGCAACAACAAGCTGGTCAGCCTGCCAGAAACCATCGGACAGCTACATAACCTCATGGAGCTGGTGAGAGAGAGAGAAAGTGTGTGTGTGTTGTGTGTGTGTGTGGAGTGTGTGTGTGTGCACTTTGAACGTGAATACATACATAGTATTATCCATTGTAGATGCCCCCTAATCCCTTACAATTTATTACTACGGCTCTGCTCCTGGCGTGTGTGTGTGTGTGTGTGTGTTTGTGTGTCTGAGTTGTGTGTATATGATTGGCTGTGCATGGACGTGTTTATGTGTGTAGTGTGTTAGTGTTTGTGTTGTGGATGCATGTGTGTGTTTGTTGTATATGTTTGTGTGTGTGTGTGTGTGTGTGTGTGTGCAGGCCTAAGTGATATTTTCTATGTGTTTATGTGTATGTGTGTTTCTGTTTGTAGGTATGTGTATGTGTGCGTCTGTGTAGTTTGGGTATTGTGTAGTGTGTGTGTGCTTTGTGTGTTTTGTGTGTGTGTGTGTGTGTGTGTGTGTGTGTGTGCCAGGATCAGACTCAGCAAATAGTTTGTTGTCGGCTGGGAGCTGCTGTCTGCTCTTATGTAACTCTGTTGTTCTCCAGTGGGACCGGACCTGCACTCTAAAAGTCAAAAGGCCTTTGAGGAACCATTAGGGGTTCTGCTGAATGAGAACATACGGGGACCCAAGAACGTTCCTTGAGGAACCCCATCATAAAGACTAATGAACCCTGATGGTTCTGTAAACCCCTAACATGATATGAAAATAAATGAGCACGGTATTTAGAAAAGCTGACGACGTGCAAATGTTAAAGCTCCATATTCTCCACTTCCCAAATTTTTATTTTGTGTCTTGAGGTCCATTCAAAGCTGTCAATCAAACACTCTTAATCCATTTTGACACGTTAATTTTCCAGCATCTCTCTGAGCCTTACCAAGAACAGGCCGTTTCTGTCGCCGTGTTTTTAAGGCTCATTAATATTAACAATCCCTCTGTTCCAATTGGCTAACCGTTTCGAGAGTGAAACGTGAGACGCCACCGCCAGGCGGCTACAGGTAGGGAAAACTCTCCGGTAATAAACAATGACAACCGCTCGACTGCTTTGAAAAAAAACACTTTGTTAGTCTATTATTTCTTACAAAAATGATAATGAGCGAACCTTTGTGACGCCACAAAGTTACGGAAGTCCAAACGGCTCGTTTAGAGGCTCGCTTTGCTAATATGGATTGTGTGGATTTAGTTGGCGACCGTGCGTTTTGATACTTTCACCATGTTTAGATAGACCATCCAACTCCTTTATCATCACAGAGGCAAGGGGAGTCCTGCTTTACACCAGCTGGGACCTTTAAAACAGAAAGTAATGGACTCTTTCTCAGCTGTAACAGATATGGCTGTGTTGTTGTTGCTCCTCTGCAGGACATCAGCTGTAACGAGATCACGGCTCTTCCTCGCCACATCGGCAGACTCAAGGCTTTGCGAGAACTGAACGTCCGCCGGAACCTCCTCTGTGTCCTGCCAGAAGGTGAGTTTGTGGGGAAAAAAAAGTGTGTTTCCAGAGAGTAAATTTAGACCAAACAATACTTTGTGTCCTCTTTCTCTCCTCGTGTGAATTTAGATCAAGCAGCTCTTACTGCCTTCTCAGTCGGGGTGAACTTACAGAAACTTTTTCTCTGGCAGGTTTGGGTCACAAAACTCTGTGTGCTTTCAGAGGCTAAATTTAGACCAAACAATCATTTCTGTCCTCTTTAGGGGAGATTTAGATCAAACAAGCCTTTACGTTTGCTCTTTCTGGGTACATTGGGACAGTATAGACTTCTCTGTGTCCTGCAAGAAGTTTGAGTTTAAATATAGAAGCCTTTGGGTATTGCCAAAAGGTAAACTTAGACCAAACAACCCTTTATGTCGTCTTTATATGTGATTTTAGATCAAGGAACCCTTTGCGTCTTCTTTCTCTGGGTCAAATTCAACCACAGAACCCTCTCTCTCTATCTCACAAGAAGCTGGGTGTGGAACCGAGAACCCTGTGTGCACTTTCAGAGGGTAAATTTAGACCAAACGACCCTTTCTGCCCTCACTTTCACTGAATTCAGACCATGCAATCTTCCCCGACTCCTACTGCAGAGTGAGTACCGACTGTAAAGCTCTCGGAGTGCCTCCTGATGATGCGTTTAGGGGATAAAACCTTCTTTGTGTCTTCTTAAACGGCTGAGGAGGCTCTGACTGCACACCAAACAAGCCTCTCTGCGCACTTTCTGGCACAATTAAACCCTTTAAAGGTTCACTCAAAAATGAAAATTCAGTCATTATCTCCTCACCCCCGTGCCGATGGAAAGTCGGGTGAAGTTTCTTAGTCCACAAAACAGTCCTGGAGCTTCACTGCAAAACAGCGTTGCAGCATTCTCCTAAACCAGAGGTTCTCAATTGTTTTTCAGCCAAGGACCCCTTACAAGATAGAGAGTATACCGGGGACCCCCTCATTCTGATTTGTGATTTTGGGCTATATAAATAAAAAATGACTTGACTTGATATGTATGTCCCTTGGAATAATCTGATGTAGCCTATTTTTTACACTTCTATAGTCTTAGTTATGTGAAAGAACAACACAAGAATACCCATAAAACAATCAATTAGCTGCACTACAACACTGTACCTAAACAAAATATCAAAGGGAAATCAGCAGAAAAGTGCTAATTTGAAGTGCATTTCAAAAAAACATTTTTTTATATCATGATAATTTAAATTAATGAATCTGAAAACTTTTCACGGACCCCCTGGCAGAGTGCCATGGACCCCTGGGGGTTCCCCGGACCCCACTTTGAGAACCACTGTCCTAAAAAACCGAAGTTGCTGGGGACTTGTCTTGAAACATAAAAAAAAACATAAAATGGCTCCATACAGCTCGTCCGGCGTAATCCAAGTCTCCGGAAGCCCCGAGATCCCAAAGTTGACTTGAAGAGACGTCATTTACACCCTTTTTATAGCCGAAATCTTCACCGTAGCCGCCGAGCTCAAAGCCGCGTTCACGTTAGCGCGCGCCCCGTCTGAAGTGGGCCGCTAGACGAGATCTACGAGAACTCGCGATCCCTCCGTACCTCCGTGCTCGGCGTATCTCGACGACATTATAGTCCTGGGGGCAAGATGGCACCGAAACGTTGGAGCGGCTCAGTCGAGTGTTCGCCAGACTACGCGAAGCTGACCTGAAGCTGAAACCTTTCCGAGTGCCGCCTGTTCCCGGGGAGCGGAAGTGGCTTACCTGGGGCACGTCGTCTCCGCCAAAGGTGTCGCCACCGACCCTCAGAAGGTTCAAAAGGTGGTCGAGTGGCCCGCCACCCCAAAAACATCTCAGAGGTGCGTCAGTTCGTCGGCCTACGGCTTCGTACTACCGACCGTTTTGTGGACGGTTTTGCCACAGTGGCCAAGCCGCTCCATGAACTCAACCAAAAAGTATGCACGCTTTAACTGGACAGTAGAGGTCTTCACGGGTCCAAAATGATGGACCCGAACCCTAATGGACCCGGGATAATTGTTGTGTCGAATAATTTTTAAAAATATGTATATACCGACCCGTTTTTGCCCGAGATATTACAGACCCGACCCGGTGCATGTCCGAGAGGAGAGAGACCCGAGACCCGTCCGTTTTATGGACCCGACAAACCCAGTGATTAAAATTGCTACTAAAAATGCCGTTCTACTGCTAAAAACGTTTATCATGTCGGATACAACATATGGTAGCCTAATAAAAGGAGATCAAAATAACAGCCAAGTTTCCGACTTGCCAAGTTGTGCCGTTCTACAGTTTGTCCAGTAGATGACCCGAACCCATACGGGTCCCGGGTCGGGTCTCGGGTCCTAGGGTCCGGGTAGACCCGTGAAGACCTCTACTGGACAGACGTTACATTTTCGGTCTTTGATCTGTGACCTAACCGTTGTGCGAAGAAACTTCACCCGACTTTTCATCGGCGTGGGGGTGAGTAGATAATGACTGGATTTTCATTTTTGGGTGAACTATTCCTTTAAACCCCTCTTGTCATCTCTAAGCGGGAATTTAGCCTGTAGAGACCTTGGGTTTAGATCATAATATTATCCATGATGTGTCACGTATGACCTCACGGAGGATAACAGATCGGGGAACACTTGACAACGGCCTTGTTCTTACAATTCTAATTGTACGCTCTGTACTTCCTTTGTTTTGTTACACCCTCAAGCACCACTAAGCACATGTGAATGAGGGACACTTCACGAAGGACCCGGAGTGCATTGCTATTGTGTACTTGCAGTACTTTCCAGACGTAAATATCCAGGTTAATTCACTGGGATGAAGCCATTGTAAAGTCAAGTGGTGTTGGATCCTGGTTCGCATCGCTGTCTGCACTGTGATCCCTCTTCTGAAACGTCTGTCTGTCACTCTCTCTATGTCTCTCTGTCTGTCTGTCTGTCTGTCTGTCACCCTCTCTATGTCTCTCTGTCTGTCTGTCTCTCTCTCTCTCTGTCACTCTATGTCTCTCTGTCTGTCTGTCTGTCTGTCTGTCTGTCACTCTCTCTCTCTCTCTGTCTCTCTGTCTCTCTCTCTGTCTGTCTGTCTGTCTGTCATTCTCTCTATGTCTCTCTGTCTGTCTGTCTGTCTGTCTGTCTGTCTCTCTCTGTCTCTGTCTGTCTGTCTGTCTGTCTGTCTCTCTCTGTCTCTCTGTCTGTCTGTCTGTCTGTCACTCTCTCTCTCTCTCTCTGTCTCTCTGTCTGTCTCTCTGTCTGTCTGTCTGTCTCTCTCTCTCTCTGTCTGTCTGTCTGTCTGTCTGTCTGTCTGTCTGTCTGTCACTCTCTCTCTGTCTCCTACCATGATGGTAGAGTGACGATAAAATCAAAGATTGTAACATGGTTGCTGCTTCCTCTCTGATAAAACTTAAGCACATTTTATACTTTAATGAAAATAGCATCTCTGCACGTCAACTGACACTATTTGACGCGTATCTGGGGGTTTAAAAGTGTCTCAGTGTAGGTGTTGCGTACCTACCCGTCTATGCAGGGTTTACGTTACGTTCGACTATAAAAAGCGCTTTAGTTGGTGACCATGCTTTGCACTCTAAAGAAATATCTTTTCTTACCCTTTTATAAAACAGATTGGAAAAGCATAACACTGCACATGACTAAGAAATCTGTTTTTTGTCAGGGAGAAAGAGGCAAGAACATTAAAATCTTTTATTTGCTGTCACTCTTCCAACATGGTGGTAGGTCTCCATAAGCAGTTACCCCTCTCTCCTAATGTTTAGTGACAGTCTTCTGCCGCTTTATTTGTTCTTGACAGTATAAACCAGGATGACGAGAGAAGACTTGTTTTCCGGAGGATTCATCCGGGCCTCATCCCTGCGCCTCCACCTGTCAAAGTCTGTTTGGATTTATTGCCGTGTTTCCCTAAGCATCGCGTATGCTCGTGCTCCGCTAGTATCACCGTCTCCGGGTTTGATCGATGAGCCTCGATCTGGCTCGGCAGTCTCAGACACTCTCAGACTGGGAGATGAGACCACCAAGGCTGCTGCTAATGCTAATGCTGCTGCTAATGCTGCTGGTTTTAAAGCCTTGGCAGGGTTGGGGGAGGCGAGAGGCTGATGTTAGAGAGGCGAGTTCAGAACTAGAAATACATGGAAGCTGATGAAAGCAAAAAAAAACTCATTAATTTTCTCCTTTGCCAAAAACATCACTGTGGCGGCAAGCTACTTTGGCTCCATCTGATAACAATGACGGCAACACAGAACATCCAATAAAAATAAGAATATTCAAAGTAATACAGACTGTGTGATCAGTGCGCTCCTGTTTGCCGTTTATTCAGGATATCTCACATTTATATTTATATGAACCAATCAAACCTTGTAGCCTGCTAATGAGTTTGGATGAATCCTCTGGAAAATGCTCATTTATCATACAAAAAATAAGTAGGCAGTGTTCCCAACTCCATGTCTCCAAGTGTTAATCTGTCAGCCAGCTAACATTATGGCTAATGTTAGTAAGGTAAGGTTTTGTTCAATTTAATCTAGAGTTTACAATTGAGGCATTCCAGAGTGACTTACTATGAGAGAGCAGACGGGTTCAGTGTTTGGCTCAGGGACACTGACAGGGAACATGGACACAACATCGGGGGATTGACCTTTGTTACAGGACAGCACATTTAGAGTAGAGTAGAGAAATGGTTGTGAATAAAGACTGGCTAAATCTCTAACGACCAGGCTAGGAAAAGAGAGACGCTTGAAAAAGATAGTCGTGTTGTGAGTGACCCGTTCAGTAACGTTCTCAGTAAAAGTGAATAGTGTGATAAGGTGGATTTGTTTCCAAATGTAGGTTACTGTGACACAGTAAACTGTCTTGTCTTTAGCCCTAGTCTCTACTCCAAAACATGAAGAGTTGTAGCTTGAGAAGAGTCAGTTAGCAAACAATCGGTGTCGGCCTTGTTAGCTAGCTAGCTTATTTAACAAGCAAGTAACATTAATGACATGTTAGCATGCTACTACTAGCCACTGCTAGCTACCACTGGCTACTAGCAACCTAATGTTAGCTATTATGTAACTTAGATGTGTTTTGTGATCATTTTAACCTATGTAAAGTGTCTTTGAGTACCCTGGAAAGTGCTCTATAAAATACATGTATTATTATTATTATTATTATTACTATTATTATTATTATTACACTATGGTTAGCTAGCTACCAAGCTGACATTATCGAAACACTGAATCAATCAGATGGATCAGTGATGAAATGATCAGTTTCCAGTCAAAAACAGCACATAAATTAACCGTGTATATTCCATACTGTTGAGACGGCCAAGTGGTAAGTTGAGAAAAACTGTCAGGGTCTGTACTCAGCAGATTCCTCCAACATGGCCGCCAGAGGAGGGAGCGTTGAGACTCGGCTACATAAACAGCGAACAAGGCTTCAAGACAACACATATGGAATGTAATTCACCCCAGTTAGTTGGTGGTGTATTGTACAGCCAGGATATAGCCTACAGCAAGAAGGTCGTGGGTTTTGAATCTCTAACCCGGTCCTTTCTGTGTGGAGTTTGCGTGTTCTCCCCGTGTTTGCGTGGGTTTCCTCCAGGTGCTCCGGGTTCCTCCCACAGTCCAAAGACACGCTGTGTTTGTGTAGTATCGTATATATAATGTATATAATCTCGTAAAATGATGTGTATATGAAGTATGTAATCTATATGATGTGTGTAGATATATATATATGAGGTATGTATATGACATATACTGTATGTACACACATCAAGCAAAGCCAGGTGTATTTATAAACTGATTATAAAATTACAGACTATAAAATTTACTGCTATACAACAGCATTCATTGGTTTCATTGGTTTGCATGTAAACATCGCACAAAAAGTTCGGAACTTTGTGTTTGGTAGATTATTTCTCTGTTGTAACAATGCTTCTTGGCAATACATTTTATACCGTTGGAAAGCCTGTTTATTTCCCTTTTAAATGGTGCCTCATTTGTAAGGAACATGCATTTGTGGGATGAGCAGCACAGCTGAGTATGTGGGTTGCGCTCATGTAAAATTTGCCAAATCTTCTCTGCCAATGCCAAACAGCTTATTCTGCTGTTGCTACTGACTCTTGTTTGGTGTTGTTTGGTGGATTGGATGATTGAAGTCTATCAGTAACAAGGAAGAAACATGACATATTGGCAATTTTACAATTTATTCATTTAACAAACAGTCAGGAGCCTCAGTAGCGTGTGGAAGAACCATACACAGCCACAACAGCCTGGCACCTCCTCCTCATGCTGGTCACCAGCCTGGTCACACACTGCTGTGGGATGGCATTCCACTCCTCAACCAGGATTTGTCGCAAATCAGCCGACGTGGTTGTGTCGGTCACTCTAGCACGAACAGCACGCCCAAGCTGATCCCATAAGTGTTCAATTGGGTTGAGGTCAGGACTGTTGGCAGGCCATTCCATTCTCTCTACTCCCAAATTCTGGAGGTAGTCTCTGATAAACCCCGCTCTGTGGGGGCGAGCGTTGTCATCTTGGAGGATGGAGTTCGGTCCCAGACTGTGGAGATATGGGATCGCCACCGGTTGCAGAATCTCATCTCGATATCTCTCTGCATTGAGATCGCCTCCGATGATGACGAGCCTCGTTTTTCCAGTGATGGAGATGCCGCCCCACACCATCACACTGCCTCCACCAAAAGGTGTTACTCTATCGGTGCAGCAATCAGCATAGCGTTCTCCCCGTCTTCTCCACACTTTGACCCTACGATCCAACTTCCGTAGGCAGAATCTGGACTCATCGCTGAACATAACGTTCCTCCACATGTTCAGGTTCCAGTGCAGGTGCCAATCAGGTACCTGATTGTCAGCACCTGGG
>NW_027284325.1:25000-26678 GCF_046629955.1 Centroberyx affinis | reverse complement strand
TGCACCTTCAGCACCTTCTGCACCTCCTGCACCTTCAGCACCTTCTGCACCTCCTGCACCTTCAGCACCTTCTGCACCCTTTGCACCTTCTGCACCTTCTGCACCTTCTGCACCTTCTGCACCTTCAGCACCTTCTGCACCTCCTGCACCTTCAGCACCTTCTGCACCCTTTGCACCTTCTGCACCTTCTGCACCTTCAGCACCTTCTGCACCTTCTGCACCCTTTGCACCTTCAGCACCTTCTGCACCTTCAGCACCTTCTGCACCTTCAGCACCTCCTGCACCTTCAGCACCTTCTGCACCTCCTGCACCTTCAGCACCTTCAGCACCTTCAGCACCCTTTGCACCTTCTGCACCTTCTGCACCTTCTGCACCTTCAGCACCTTCTGCACCTTCTGCACCTTCAGCACCTTCTGCACCTTCTGCACCTTCTGCACCTTCAGCACCTTCAGCACCTTCTGCACCTTCAGCACCTTCTGCACCTTCAGAGTTATGGAGCAGAGCGACCACTAGAGGGAGGGAGGGGGTCGCTTCCCCTCCTCTGGACTTTAAGGAGAGACCCGGAGACTCTGAGGACTCGGGGGCCGGCTGAGGGCCGACTCGGGAGAAACTTGAGACAAGAGAGATGACCGGCGTGCCCCCGTCCCGAGCGCCCGTCTGCCAGGTGGACCGAGGCTGTGATTGGCCGGCCAGGGGGAGCCAAGGACAAGAGGAAACTCAGGAGAATCCACTGGGTGGAGCTGGATGGTCTCATGATGGATTTCATCTGGAGTGAGCTGGAGAGTCGTGAGGTGGTGAACCGGGCCGGGACCCAGGGGTGGACCGTCCAGAGCCGTAACGTCCAGAGGCTCCTTCAGCTGAGGGACAGAGACCCGGTCCCAGGCCCCAGAGTCCACAAAGGCCTGAAGATGGTGAACAGGAGAGATAGCCTGGCAGCACGACCGGGGAGACCGGAGTCTCGGACGTGGAGATATCAGTTAGGACTCCCCGACTCCCTGACCGGCCTCGGCTTTCCCTGACAGCTCTGGGCAGGAGGACCTGAAGAGACCAGGAGAGCCATGGAGGCAGCGATGATTCTTCATCCACCGTTCCCTCTCCTGCCGCCCTGGGCTCCTCTGAGCTGGATGAGGTGGAACCACCTGGGAGGGAAGATGGGAGCAGTGATGGAGACCCAGGCCCAGGGAGTGCTGCAGGTACTGGTCCAGAGTATGTCTTGGTCCTGCTGTAACAAAGACCAGCAGCAAGGACCCAAAAGCAGAAGGTCTTGAGGCTCAGGAGAACCTGGAGGTCCTGGAGAGCAGAGAGGTGAACCAGAGACAGGAGGTCCTGCCTCGGCCTCAGTTACCCAAAACGCATCATGGAGGAACAAGACGCATGTTGACCTGCACAGGTAAACAGGAAGTGATGTCATACTGCTGTAGGTTTCTGGCTGTCAGAAGGGTTAGGTCTTCATGATGAGTGAGGTCAGAGTTAAGAACGCTGGGACGTCCTGTCTTGGGCACTGGGACGATGCAGGAGGTCTTCCACAGCTGGGGCACCTTCTTCACCTTCTTCATCTTCTTCACCTCTTCAGCCTCAGAGAGGTTGAGGAAGAGTCATGACGATGTGTTGGACCTTCAGCCTGAGCTGCAGTCTGCTGACTGTAAGCTGCTGCCTCTCCTCCTCTTCCTCCATCTCC
>NW_027284325.1:17500-20000 GCF_046629955.1 Centroberyx affinis | reverse complement strand
CTGGAGTCAGAGGACAGCGGGACGTCCCAAACGGCCCCCTGGAGTCAGAGGACAGCGGGACGTCCCAAACGGCCCCCTGGAGTCAGAGGACAGCGGGACGTCCCAAACGGCCCCCTGGCCCGCTGAGATGAATGAGAATCGCTCAATCGTTCGATTCACTCCAGATCCAAACGTCTGAGGACTAAAATCTTTTACCGGTTAAAACATGGAGGGAAAACGACACAATCTGAAAAAGTTCATCATAAAATTATGGCTGAAAACTGATAAAATGTCAATTTATGACAGAGCCCCAATCTGAGTTAGTACTGAGGAATCAGTTAGTATTGATGAATCAGAGTTAGTATTGATGAATCAGAGTTAGTATTGATGAATCAGTTAGTACTGATGAATCAGTTAGTACTGAGGAATCAGTTAGTATTGATGAATCAGAGTTAGTATTGATGAATCAGATTACAACAGCTGGTATTTACTGACAGTCAGTTTCTCAGTTTCATATTTTCAAACAGAATTATTCTCCAACTTGGAGGAAAACTGAAGCTTTAAAGGTTTAAAGTTTTGTATTTAACTCTCCAGTAAATATCCTGTCCCAGTCCCTGCTACACACACACACACACACACACACACACACACACACACACACACACACACACACACACACACACACACACAGTCTGCTCCATCTGTTACCAGTTAAAACTTTACTGACTCACATCAAAGAGTGTGTGTCTGTGTAGGCATCTGGTTTACTGTGTGTGTGTGTGTGTGTGTGTGTGTGTGTGTGTGTGTGTGTGTGTGTGTGTGTGTGTGTGTGTGTGTGTGTGTGTGAAACCGCTCTACCCGTCCCTTTAATTCACAACAACAGAGAGAAAAGCAGCCAGCATTATATGTATGTGTGTGTGTGTGTGTGTGTGTGTGTGTGTGTGTGTGTGTGTGTGTGTGTGTGTGTGTTGGAAGCAGCAGTCATGCTGAGTCAGCGCCTGTAAAAGCCAAACATCAGTTTACAATTTCAGAAATGACAGAGGGAGACTGTGTGTGTGTGTGTGTGTGTGTGTGTGTGTGTGTGTGTGTGTGAGTGTGTGTGTGTGAGTGTGTGTGTGTGTGTGTGTGTGAGTGTGTGTGTGTGTGTGTGTGTGTGAGTGTGTGTGTATGTGTGTGTATGTGTGTATGTGTGTGTATGTGTGTATGTGTGTGTGTGTGTGTGTGTGTGTGTGTGTGTGTGTGTGTGTGTGTGTGTGTTCTGACACACTGACCTACTGATCGAACTGTTTGTTGTTTCTGTTCACAGTGAGGAAACTGAACTGAAATAAAATTACAGTAGAAACCAAGTTCTACTCTACTGGATCCAATTATTGATCAGCTGAAAGCCTTCAGTCCTGATGTTCCTGATGTTCCTGATGTTCTCGATGTTCCCGATGTTCCCGATGTTCTTGATGTTCCTGATGTTCCTGATGTTCCCGATGTTCCCGATGTTCCCGATGTTCTTGATGTTCCTGATGTTCCTGATGTTCCTGATGTTCCCGATGTTCTTGATGTTCTCGATGTTCCTGATGTTCCTGATGTTCCCGATGTTCTCGATGTTCCTGATGTTCCTGATGTTCCTGATGTTCTTGATGTTCTCGATGTTCCTGATGTTCCTGATGTTCCTGATGTTCTCGATGTTCCTGATGTTCTTGATGTTCTCGATGTTCTCGATGTTCCTGATGTTCTTGATGTTCCTGATGTTCCTGATGTTCCTGATGTTCTCGATGTTCCTGATGTTCCTGATGTTCTCGATGTTCTCGATGTTCCTGATGTTCCTGATGTTCTTGATGTTCTCGATGTTCCTGATGTTCCTGATGTTCTTGATGTTCTCGATGTTCCTGATGTTCCCGATGTTCTCGATGTTCTCGATGTTCCTGATGTTCTCGATGTTCTCGATGTTCCTGATGTTCTTGATGTTCTCGATGTTCCTGATGTTCCCGATGTTCTCGATGTTCCCGATGTTCCCGATGTTCTCGATGTTCCCGATGTTCCCGATGTTCTCGATGTTCTCGATGTTCCTGATGTTCTTGATGTTCCTGATGTTCCTGATGTTCCTGATGTTCCTGATGTTCCTGAGCTTGAGTTTTTATTGTTTTATGTCTCTGGATGTTTTAAGTTAAATGCGTTTTTATTGTTGTTGTTTTTTTCTAGTGTTTTTATTCCATGCTTTTATTTATTGTAAAGCACTTTGTAACAATTGTTTTTAAAGGTGCTATATAAATAAAGTTTTTTATTATTATTATTATTATTGTTTATTGTTGTTTATTGTTCTGTTCGTATTACTTCGTACTTTGTATTTTCAAATGAAAAATGCCAAGAAAACAAAACAACAGGAAAAAGAAAAGAAACAGAAAGAAAACTGAAGCTAGATCAGATCTGCCTCTCCTGTCAGAACATGTTCACACAGCAGGCTGTGTGTGTGTGTGTGTGTGTGTGTGTGTGTGTGTGTGTGTGTTGTCATGTTTGGAGGAATGTTCTA
>NW_027284325.1:10000-12500 GCF_046629955.1 Centroberyx affinis | reverse complement strand
TCTTTGATATTTAGTCCTAGATGTTACTGATCTGATAGTTAACGAGGTAGCCGCAGTCTGTCAGACAGTAGTTAGCTGATAGTTAACGAGGTAGCCGCAGTCTGTCAGACAGTAGCCAGTTAGCTGATAGTTAACGAGGTAGCCGCAGTCTGTCAGACAGTAGCCAGTTAGCTGATAGTTAACGAGGTAGCCGCAATCTGGCAGACAGTAGCCAGTTAGCTGATAGTTAACGAGGTAGCCGCAGTCTGTCAGACAGTAGCCAGTTAGCTGATAGTTAACGAGGTAGCCGCAATCTGGCAGACAGTAGCCAGTTAGCTGATAGTTAACGAGGTAGCCGCAGTCTGTCAGACAGTAGTTAGCTGATAGTTAACGAGGTAGCCGCAGTCTGTCAGACAGTAGCCAGTTAGCTGATAGTTAACGAGGTAGCCGCAGTCTGTCAGACAGTAGCCAGTTAGCTGATAGTTAACGAGGTAGCCGCAGTCTGTCAGACAGTAGCCAATTAGCTGATAGTTAACGAGGTAGCCGCAGTCTGTCAGACAGTAGTTAGCTGATAGTTAACGAGGTAGCCGCAGTCTGGCAGACAGTAGCCAGTTAGCTGATAGTTAACGAGGTAGCCGCAGTCTGTCAGACAATAGTTAGCTGATAGTTAACGAGGTAGCCGCAGTCTGGCAGACAGTACCAAGTTAGCTGATAGTTAACGAGGTAGCCGCAGTCTGTCAGACAGTAGCCAGTTAGCTGATAGTTAACGAGGTAGCCGCAGTCTGTCAGACAATAGTTAGCTGATAGTTAACGAGGTAGCCGCAGTCTGTCAGACAGTAGCCAGTAGCCTGGTCTACTGCTACTGGTATTATTACTTCTACTTGTAGATTAATAATTTACTACTACTAGGTTACTCACTACTCCTTCTACCCCTTACTACCTGCTGCCTTAGCTATTGGACATCAAAATCAATCAGTACATCAATCAGTTAATCAATCAATCAATCAATCAGTAAATGCATGATAAAACCTTTTTTTAAACGTTAAAGCAGCTATAAAGGAAGAAAAGCTGTTGTTTCTGCTTGAGATAATGGGCATTTAAATCAATCATTTAATCAACCAACTGACCTATCAATCAATTAATGTAGGTACCTTTGATGGAGGAGGCGGTGGGTTCAGGGACCAGAGGGAGGAGGAGCAGCAGGAGGAGGTAGACCAGGGAGAAACCATTATACCGGAAAACACAGGCTGCAAATAAACACATCAATCAATACATCAAGCAATCAGTCCATCAATACATTGATCAAAGGTGTTATTACAACCAGGGCAAACCTAGAAATGCTCTGGAAAATAATAAATATCCAAAACATTTTGAAATATGGAGATTTATTGATGATTTTCCATGGATGGATGGATTGTTGGCATAAGACTGAGAAGCTCTAAGATCTGTTACATTAAAGATAAGAAGCTCTAAGATCTGTTACATTAAAGATAAGAAGCTCTAAGATCTGTTAGCTTTAAAGAGATAAGAAGCTCTAAGATCTGTTAGCTTTAAAGATAAGAAGCTCTAAGATCAGTTAGCTTTAAAGAGATAAGAAGCTCTAAGGTCTGTTAGCTTTAAAGAGATAAGAAGCTCTAAGATCTGTTAGCTTTAACGATAAGAAGCTCTAAGATCTGTTAGCTTTAAAGAGATAAGAAGCTCTAAGATCTGTTAGCTTTAAAGATAAGAAGCTCTAAGATCTGTTAGCTTTAAAGAGATAAGAAGCTCTAAGATCTGTTAGCTTTAAAGAGATAAAAAGCTCTAAGATCTGTCAGCTTTAAAGAGATAAAAAGCTCTAAGATCTGTTAGCTTTAAAGAGATAAGAAGGTCTAAGATCTGTTAGCTTTAAAGAGATAAGAAGCTCTAAGATCTGTTCGCTTTATAGAGATGAGAAGCTCTAAGATCTGTTCGCTTTAAAGGTCTGTTAGCTTTAAAGATAAGAAGCTCTAAGGTCTGTTAGCTTTAAAGATAAGAAGCTCTAAGATCTGTTAGCCTTAAAGAGATAAGAAGCTCTAAGATCTGTTAGCTTTAAAGATAAGAAGCTCTAAGATCTGTTAGCTTTAAAGAGATAAGAAGCTCTAAGATCTGTTAGCTTTAAAGATAAGAAGCTCTAAGATCTGTTAGCTTTAAAGAGATAAGAAGCTCTAAGATCTGTTAGCTTTAAAGAGATAAAAAGCTCTAAGATCTGTCAGCTTTAAAGAGATAAGAAGCTCTAAGATCTGTTAGCTTTAAAGAGATAAAAAGCTCTAAGATCTGTTAGCTTTAAAGAGATAAGAAGGTCTAAGATCTGTTAGCTTTAAAGAGATAAGAAGCTCTAAGATCTGTTCGCTTTATAGAGATGAGAAGCTCTAAGATCTGTTCGCTTTAAAGGTCTGTTAGCTTTAAAGATAAGAAGCTCTAAGGTCTGTTAGCTTTAAAGATAAGAAGCTCTAAGATCTGTTAGCTTTAAAGATAAGAAGCTCTAAGATCTGTTAGCTTTAAA
>NW_027284325.1:0-5000 GCF_046629955.1 Centroberyx affinis | reverse complement strand
TAAGGGACCTGCAGGGGGTCCAGGGAGCCGACCACCAGGGGCCTGAGGTGCTGCAGGACCAGTCTCTCAAAGGTCTTCATGACGTGTGAGGTCAGAGCGACTGGCCTGTAGTCGTTGAGAGCGCTGGGACGTCCTTTCTTGGGCACCGGGACGATGCAGGAGGTCTTCCACAGGTGGGGCATCTTCTTCACCTTCTTCACTTTCTTCACCTTCTTCACCTTCTTCACCTTCTTCACTTTCTTCAGCCTCAGAGAGGTTGAAGAGGTGCTGGAACTCTCCTGCCAGCTGCCCAGCGCCTTGAGCAGCCTGGACTTGATGCTGTCTGGACCTTTCCCAGAGTACTAATATGTTTTAATATCCAGAGTACTAGTACGTTATAACACAGTACTAATATGTTTTAATATCCAGAGTACTAGTACGTTATAACACAGTACTAATATGTGTAACTACCAGTCCAGAAACTATACAGTAGGGATGGGACGATGTGTCGGACGTTCAGTCTGTGAGCTGCAGTCTGCTGACTGTAAGCTGCTGCCTCTCCTCCTCCTCCTGCTCCTCCTGCTCCTCCTCCTCCTCCTCCTCCTCCTCCCGTCACACAGTTTGACCAGCAGAGGGAGCAACAAACACTTTGCAGTGCCAAACCGTGAAGCCAAGCGGCGACATGGAGGAAGAGGAAGAGGAAGAGGAAGAGGAAGAGGAAGAGGAAGAGGAAGAGGACATGTGAGCAGAGCTCGGCCCAGGTGGGCGGAGTCAGCACTCGATATAAAAACGGGGTTCAGAACAGACCCGGTCCAACTAAAGACAGATCAGAAGGAGTGTTTACATGATGAAGGTTCTCCATGGAGCGGATGATGAAGAGGGAAGCAGCTCCAACAGACTGAAGCTTCAGGCAGATTGGGCAGTTTGTTCTGAGTGAGGAAGATCTATTCTTCTTTACCACTGAAGAAGAACATTTATTCTTCTTTACCACTGAAGAAGAACATTTATTCTTCTTTACCACTGAAGAAGAACATTTATAGTTCTGTCAAATAAACAATGGAAATGTTGCACAATCAACATCGTCCCATCCCTACTATTCTGTGAATTATTAAATTACTATTATTATCATTATTATTATAATTACTATTATTATCATTATTATTATAATTACTATTATTATCATTATTATTATAATTACTATTATTATTATTATTATTATAATTACTATTATTATTATTATTATTATAATTACTATTATTATCATTATTATTATAATTACTATTATTATTATTATTATTATTATTATTGTTCATCTACACCAGAGAGACCTGAACACGACAAATGCAAATCCTTAAAGACACGACGGCCTTGCTCAGCGGTCCGGAACCAGGAAGGAACATTCAGCTGGTGATGAGGGCGGCCATGTTGCTATGAGGCTACAGAAAACCAGTATAAACCAGTCCTAAACCAGTCCTAAACCAGTCCTATCCCAGTCCTAACCCAGTCCTAAACCAGTCCTAAACCAGTCCTAAACCAGTCCTATCCCAGTCCTAACCCAGTCCTAAACCAGTCCTAACCCAGTCCTAAACCAGTCCTAAACCAGTCTTAAACCAGTCCTATCCCAGTCCTAACCCAGTCCTAAACCAGTCCTAACCCAGTCCTAACCCAGTCCTAAACCAGTCTTAAACCAGTCCTATCCCAGTCCTAACCCAGTCCTAAACCAGTCCTAAACCAGTCCTAACCCAGTCCTAAACCAGTCTTAAACCAGTCCTATCCCAGTCCTAACCCAGTCCTAAACCAGTCCTAAACCAGTCCTAAACCAGTCCTATCCCAGTCCTAACCCAGTCCTAAACCAGTCCTAAACCAGTCCTATCCCAGTCCTAACCCAGTCCTAAACCAGTCCTAACCCAGTCCTAAACCAGTCCTAAACCAGTCTTAAACCAGTCCTATCCCAGTCCTAACCCAGTCCTAAACCAGTCCTAACCCAGTCCTAACCCAGTCCTAAACCAGTCTTAAACCAGTCCTATCCCAGTCCTAACCCAGTCCTAAACCAGTCCTAAACCAGTCCTAAACCAGTCCTAACCCAGTCTTAAACCAGTCCTATCCCAGTCCTAACCCAGTCCTAACCCAGTCCTAAACCAGACTGGTTTAGTGTTACTGGTGTTACTGGTCTGTTAACTGGTCACCAGTAAACTGACATCTGCTGAGCTGTAAATCTGCCAGTGAAGACACTCTAAATATATTCATTACCTAACTATATTGATTATCTAAATATACTGATTGTCTGTAATATTTTTTATTTTGTTGCAGTTATACTTAAGTGTAACTAATTCTCTCTCTCTTTCTCTCTCTCTTTCTCTCTCTCTTTCTCTCTCTCTTTCTCTCTCTCTCTGTCTCTCTCTGTCTGTCTCTCTCTCTGTCTGTCTCTCTCTCTGTCTCTCTCTGTCTGTCTCTCTCTCTGTCTGTCTCTCTCTCTCTCTGTCTGTCTCTCTCTCTGTCTGTCTCTCTCTCTCTGTCTCTCTCTCTCTGTCTGTCTCTCTCTCTCTCTCTCTCTCTCTCTCAATTAAATTAAATTAAATTAAATTCAGGCTTTATGGCCATGACCATTTACAGTAAAGTATTGCCAAAGCCTATTTAGATTAAAATAATAATCACAAACAATGGGAAGTAACAGTTATAAAACATAGATCATCAAAATCTCTCTCTCTCTCTCTCTCTCTCTCTCTCTCTCTCTCTCTCTCTCTCTCTCTCAGTCTGTCTGTCTCTTCTATTTTGACACATTTCAGAATAAAAGTTCTTTCTTACTCAAACCATTTCCATTCCTGATGTGTTGAGCTAGTCATGTGTGAACATAAATAATAAATAAATATCAAATATTAAAACCTACCTGCAGTCAGACTGAGAGGCAGCAGGACTCTGAAGACCAAAGCCACAACCAGTTCTGAGGCCATACTGGTCCCACCTGGTCTCTACTGGTTCAGATCCAGTTTGATTCCGTTTCAGATCCAGTTCTGTTCTAATTAAATCCAGTTCTGCTCTGTCCAGATCCAGTTCTGATCTGTCCAGATCCACTTCTGATCTGTTGAAATCCAGTTGTGTTGTGGTTCAGACCCGCGTCGGTTCTGGTTCCATTCTGGTTCAGGCGGGCTGTCAGAAGTCTCTCTGCCGTCCAGAGGTGCAGCAGGTCGGGCTGAGGTTGGCGACACACCCCGGTGCCATCCTCAGACCGACAGACAGGCAGGCAGAGAGACAGACAGGCAGACAGACAGACAGATGCCGTGTGTCCTCTGCAGGAGAGGGAAGATTTAAACTAGATGTCTTCTCACCAGACCAGACCAGTCTGTCTGCCTGTCTGTCTCTCTGCCTGCCTGCCTGCCTGCCTGTCTGTCTGCCTGTCTGTCTGTCTGCTGGTTGTTGGTTTAAATCCGCTGAAGCAGCAGAAGCAGCTAAAAAAAATTCTGACGTTTTGGAGTAAAAAAGCGAAAAATCCACCAGAAAACAGAAAAACGCTGAAATCTGCTGTTTTCCTCCAAAGTTGCTGAAACTTTCTTCTCTTCTGTCTGTTTGTTTTTCAGCAGGAAGAAACGGAGGATTTTTTTTTTCTTTCTCTTTTTCCTTTTCTTTTCGATTCTTTTCTTTTCTCTGACTCTTTCTCCTCAGTGAAAAACACACCAACGACCAGCCGTCGTGAACGCGCCTCCGCCTCCTCGGGCGCGCATACGAGCTCCTCAATGAATCCGAGGTCCCGCCCACTCACCGTTGACTGACAGCTGCCTCGGCCAATCAGCGGGACCGATGAAGAGTAACACAAACTAGTAAAGAGACACCAAACCAGTTAAACCAGTTACAGATTAGATTAGATTAGATTAGATTAGATAAAATTAGATTAGATTAGATAGATTTCGAAATATAAATAAAAATGGAGGATAATACACATAACACAACTAACAAAAAATAAAAATAAATAAAACACAACAAAAGAAAAACAAATCTGTAGGATATAATTATGCTACAATAATAATTATTTAGATGCTTTGATGAAACAGTGTCAATAAATTTCATCAACTGACAGCCACAGTCTAATTATTATTATCATATATAAAAAGAGGGACATTGAATTGAGATCTGAATCCATCCATCCATCTATCTATCTATGTGGTTATTCCTCCCTCTAGTGGATAAAAGGTGAAGTGCAGCTCTAACTGGTTTAGTTCTTTCCAAATGTAATCCGTTACAGATTACTTCCTTCCTTACACGTCCCCTCCAATATTCAATAACCGTCATTTTGTCCTCCCAATAATTTTTCTGGACCACAGAATTATTTGGGGGGCAGCAGGTCAGGCCTGTCGGCTGCCCCTGAATCTGAATGACCAGAGCTCGACTTGACAAAAAGCGTTTGCGTTTATAACTGTAAAGATAACTAGAACTATAAAACAATTTCAGTCAGGAACACTTTAGTCACAAGATAAAACCATTAATTGCAACTAAAGGTAATACAGTTATGATTGGCGGATATGGCTCTGCTGTAGCAGCTCCCTGCTGACCCAGCAAGCATGCTGAAGGTACAGCAGGGCGCCATGCAGATCCCCCATGGAGAATACAGAGCAGAGCCAGAGCAGTGCTGATACTTAAGAGCCACCGTGGCTCGACTGCATAGACTATAACAGGTGGAGGCTGGGGAGGTGGAGGTAAAGCTGGGGAGGTGGAGGTAAAGCTGGGAGGTGGAGGTAAAGCTGGGGAGGTGGAGGTAAAGGCTGGGGAGGTGGAGGTAAAGCTTTACCAAGCAGCAGAGTGTGCAGCAGTTGTGAAGCAGGAAGCAGTGTAGGAGGCCATTTAAATAGACCGCCTTGTTATGAGAATAGATTATGATTGGTGTGTGTGGTGATCAGCTGGTAGATGACTAGCAACACGTGACGTCCGTGTCCTGCATGAACTAACGCGATGCTTCATTTCAATTGTTAAATAAATGTCTGTGTTCACGCTACAACTATAACTATAGAACTAACATCCAAAATGATAAC
>NW_027284324.1:15000-26595 GCF_046629955.1 Centroberyx affinis | reverse complement strand
CACAACAAAAGTTTTTTTCAATTTGAGGGAGAAATTATCCTGACAGCAAATCAGCTTCAATCAGGACTCTATCCAGGTTCCAGTTTCTCCCTCCACCTAGTATTTACAACAAGAAAAATGTCCATTGGGTATTTGTGACTAATAACACTGACCAGTGACATCTGACCAAAATGTTTATGAAAGGTAGATTCCACTAAGAAGACATTGGTGGTGGTGCTGAGCCTGGTGCAAATTAAGGATTACAATCCAGGCATGATGGAATAAAAAATCTAATGCTGAAGCAGAGTTTCAACTAATCTGCACTATCTCATCAAGAAAGATGTCAACCAAACCCACTGATCATAATGGGACTAAAGAAGATTTGTAATAAAAGCACAATATCAACATCATATATCAGTCTAACCCTAATACACAGTTACTAAAGGTTCTCACGCCTTCAAATGCACAACACCCCCTCCCCCCCACCCACCACCCACCACCCACCACCCACCACCCCGACTCCACTTCTCTCCCTCCTCCTTCCTCTGTTCGGGCTAATTCCCTTTGGCTGAGAGAGCTGTAAAAATCAATGGGGAAAATGTCCTGAAACAGCCAATCTAGAAGCCATCTGGCCCTTGTAGTCTACTGAGACCAGGACTCGGTCCCCAGGGACGAGAGACGCAGAGAAGAAGCTGAGAGGAAGAGAGGGAGAGGCACAACTACAACAACACAACGCAAGTGCAAACTCAATTACACAGCAGCGCAACACACAAAATCCTCAAACAATTTGGGCTTCACATCCGATGGCTGTTAGATAGATGGTAGAAGTGGATGGATAGATGGATGGATAAACAGACACTAATAGCCTCACACAGCAGCTTCAAATTCAATGCAGGCTATTCTCTTGTAACCCAACTACAGTACAGCATGACTGAATCACTGTTGCATTGCACTGGTGATACTTACATAAGAAAATGTATATATATATATATAATATAAATATATATATATATAAATATATATATATATATATATATATATATGTACACACACACACACACACACACACACATATACATATCTATATATACTGGTGAACAACCACAACTGTAAAGATCCTAATATAATATTATTATCCTACATCCTTATTACAAAGGCCATGGTATCATAAAGAATGACCCTGTCAGGCATTGTTGCTGTGACTAATATCCATGCCACTTAATAGATGTGACAGCATATGATAGTCATTAGCTGTAACCTTTTCCCTGCCTTGGCAACAGTAATTAGATGAGGTTTCTGCCACAGCCCATAGCATCCTATAGCTTCCTATAGCATTCTATAGCATCATATAGCAGCCTGCAGCAGCATTCAGCATCACATATCCTATAGCACCCTGCAGCCTATAGCAGGTGATAGCATCCTCCTATAAAAGCAAAAAATTGAAAGCTTGTAAAAACTATACATTTAATGTATTTGCAAAGGTGTCATTCTGACCTGCGGTTCATGAGAAGATTTTTTAAAGGTTTTTCAAAAAAAATCCCCAAAATCCAAGATGGCGGGCAATAATTTATGGTGGACATTATGGGTCCTTGAGGCAAAAATGTTCTGCATATCCAGATATCTTTAGCAAGTTTCACATCTTTACGACTAACTGCGCAGTGGGGCTGAGCCTTAGAATTTGAAGGCTTGTTAAAGCAACACCTATGGGCCAATCAGTACCATTCTTTGTGTCCCGGTTAAGAGCCACCCGGACTATTTATGTGCCAAATTTGAAAAACAAAAGAAGTTATCAATCTGATATGCCTATTGTTCTGAATACATAATAATAATCATCACTCAGTGGCATGAAAATTCAAATGGATTTACTTGCTGATTTGGAAGGATAATACCTGTTTTTATGTAATATTCAGATGATTCAGGTAATTCAGATGGTTAGTAGAGAGCCAGGTGGTTTGTTTTGTCGCTCCATTTGAATGGAAACTTGTTTATTGCTTCATTCAAACCAGCTAAAATACTATAATAGAATAATTCCCCCCAACAACACTAAACTCAGAATTTGCTGTGAAGACCTGAGTCTAGGTGAATATTGGAAGCTTTGTCTTCCACAGCTTGGAGATAAAAAAAAAAAAAAACTCCATGTTGTTGTAATATAAGATCATCTATCAGTGGCTCCAACACTTTTCCATAGCCAGAACACTTCACGTCATTGCTATTGAATTGTGCAGCTTAATATATTGATAACAGAGTGGAGTCAGAGCCAGGAAGTAAATTACCCCAAATCCAATACACTCCACAGATTTTATGTTTTTTTCCCCTTGATGTGCCAAGGGGAATACAAAATTCAAGCTCATCTACATATAATATCAATGAAATAGCACACTAGCTTGGCCACCATCACATTTTCTTTGTTGATGACAAGCTTTTAAAGTGATTACCTTAAGACTGACAACACATAATTGGCTGTGAAGACTTGAGTATGGGTATATAGTGGAAGGATTTTCTGTACCTTGAGTCAAGCACATGCTCTACTGCAGGGATCAGCAACCATGTGCCATGGAGGGCCGAGAGTCTGCAGGTTTCCATTCTAACCAAAGACTACAGCAGAATTGATTTCTCTGATTAACACAGCTACAATCAGAGAGGAGGAACTAATCAGTGAAATCACATAGTTTTTGGTTAGAATGAAAAGCTTTTTAATCCACTCTTTGTTTCCATGCAGTGAATTGTGGATGTCGGTCTCCTAATGCAGCTTCAATGGGACTGGGCTTACATAGCTCTTGCACAACTTGACAGATATCATCGTGTAATAGCTGAGTTACGGTCTGATGGTTAACATGGACAAAAACAGTGCTGATCAAATACTGTAACTCTTCTAGAAGTTCATTAATAGCTGCACTAGGAACAAGAAAAACATGCTCCAACTTTAGTGGCAGAGAAGCAATTTTACGCTCAATATCATTTGACACGTCTCCTGAATCTTGCGTGTCAGACCCAGAAAAACCTGGCAATTCTTCAGCAGTTAAATCCTCGCCTGATGGGTCAGTATTAACACTGTCAACTGAGATGTCAATAGAACGATTGGAGATGGGCCACTTTCAGCTATTTCAGGCCAAAAGTCACCCACTGGGTAATATTTGTGTTTTCAAGATTCTTGAGTTCTAAATGAACTTTAAATGTGTTTTTTACAAGCAACTTTGAAACATATGGGGTGCCCTTGAGTAAGACATTTGATCCCCAACTGCTCCGGTGGAGCTGCTCAGTGTCCAACAGCAGTAGACTGTGGCTGTCCTGGGCAGCTCGCGTGGAACTGTATGAATATGAAGCAGGATGTTGCTGGAAAAAGAGCATGGAGTTCTGTCAGACTTCCCTGGATAAATAAAGGTTTAAAAAAGTTGACTACAGTCACACAAGAGGCAATTCAATGTGATAAATTTATCCGGAAAAGATATCTTGACAGATGGGACAGAAGAGCATTCCAAGTCTTGCATGTTTATGGACTGTTCAGATGTGTGCGTGGCCTCGCGGAGGCAGGATGTCCTACTGGTTAGTGAGGTTGTCTCCCAGCTGTAGCGCCTAAACCAGGGGCCCCTAACCTGGCTGACCCTTCACCCCAACCAGTGGAAGGGAAGAGAATTTCACACTTGGGAAATTGGTACATCAAAGCATATCAAAATAAAACAAAAATGGGCATAATGTCTATGATCAAGTTTCAGATGTTTCAGAAGTTCAGATCTTCATGACCCTGAGGTGCTACAGTCTTTACATTCCAACATTCATTGGATTCGTGATTGAGTGGAACACTTCATCACAAAATAACTCCTGGAATGTGTGAACATTACAGACTGATGATAGTGTAAGAGTATCCGGGGGTGGATTTTTCCCTTTAAAGTAGAGGAAAGGGAACAGGACACATTCCCGAGGTTAGCCAGACCTCATTTACCCTCTGAGAATGGCATGTTAGAGTACAAAATTCACATCTGAGATAAAACATTTAAAATGTGTTGGCTATAATAGCTGGCTCCATTATATTAAAAGCATGAGAAATCACAGAAAAAAATAAACTCCTGGAATGCATTGAACATCATAAATTGATGATATATACCAGTGCAAGACTATCCGAGGGTGGAATTTTCCTTTAACTCATTTTAATGTGTCCAGTGGAGCAAGACTTACAGTATTTATAGTCAACTGAAATTATACTAATGGCCAGTGCCACAAGAACTTATTGTACTGCAAGAGCTAACCTGATGGCTAATGTGTGTGGAATATGACAAACTTACCAAATATGGATGTCTGGGGGATGAAAAGTGGACCTAAGTATGTATTCATTATGAGCTGATGTATAAAATAAATAGCCTACATTCAAATAAAAGACCTTCCTAAGTCTTACCTTCTTTCAAGTACATCTCAAATCATCTAGAGGGTGTGTGATGTTCAGCATCTTGATTTATAATTTAAATGTCAACAGCCAATGAGCTTCCATCTACATTTTGTACTGTAGGCATTTAGCTGATGGCCACCCAGAGGAACTTAAAAAGAGCGCAACAGTAAGCTTCAATTCATAGAATGTGCACATTAGGAGCAACCAATAGCAAGGAGGTCAAGGGTCAGAGGTCACAGCACCCAAACAATAGATGTGAATATTCATGTGAAGCTATAGTGTCCTTGTATGACAGAAAACCACTAGACTAAGAATTAAGAAACTTGCTTGTGTTGTATGCAAATCTCATGTGTAAGTCGCTTTGGATAAAAGCGTCTGCCAAATGTGAAATTGTAATTGTAATTGTAATTGTAAATCAGGTGCAAGTAGAAGAGCAAAAGAAGGGAGAAGGGATGCTGGCAATGTTTAGAAAGCTGACAAGCCATGCTTCACTTGCTCAGTATAATGGCTGCTCTTTCCCACATAAACCACTGCAGGAACGATAGTTAAGTATTGTAACTCTAGTTCTATGATCACAGGCGGAGCCCTCTAACAGGGCTCTGTTGGCTTAGCCACTCATCCAGTCGCCTCAGCGCACTGAAATTTGCATGCACATGCTCAGCCAATCAGGAAGAGCCTATACACCCTCTATGGGGCCTCACACTATAAATGGCGAGCAGCCCCTCATTCAGCATCCACTAAGTCTTCAGCGACTCGTGGAGCGGCAGGGCGAGCTGTTAGAGGGCTCCGCCTGTGATCATAGAACTAGAGTTACAATACTTAACTATCGTTCCATTTCACACAGGCTTCGCCCTCTAACAGGGCTCTGTTGGCTTAGGGGGCGAAGACCGATGAGTTCACTTCCTGACAAGAGACTAACACGAGCAACATGCCATCGACGCAGCCACACTCCGTGTTGAGTGCACGTGGATGACTGCAGGAGGGTCCCTACCCGCCAGCACATAAGCCTCACAGAGCCAGTGGGCGAGTCTCTGCCGCCGAGCGGCCCGGTACGGGCAGAACGGCCCATGGGGGGCCGGAGGCAAAAGGGCTGGAGAGGCTCGGCCAATGAATGGCCCGTCAGCATCTGAAGCCCCGCCTCCACACTCACATAGCCGTTGTCTGATGCCGCCGCTATTTGCTCAGTGGCAAAAACGGCATTAGAATCAGCAGACGGCATAGACTGTAATACACAGTCCCCATTGACGTCCGCTGTTCGCTTCGAGGCGGAGTAGGCTGCAGAGAGGGAAAACGGCGTTGACGGAGAAAGACGCTTTGTGAGAAAGACTGTCCTCTCACACGTCCGCTTGCCTCTGAGGGGAGGCAACAATGACGTCAGCAGAACGGTCCAATGAGCAGGGGAGCAGAGTATTTTGAAAACTCGTCCGCTCTCGCTCCGTATACACTGGCCGGCGTCTAGGAGAAATCAAGCCCGCCGTCGGAGACTAGAGGCGGGGGGGCGACCTCTCGTTCGAGCTGGGCGGGCGACTGATTCCCTGTGCTTCACGAAGGATCTGCCATCTGGAGCTCATCCGCCAGCCGAAATGGTTGAGAGGCCGCTCTGCCGTCATCAAGTCCGTGTTCTTGTGGACGAGTGAGGCGGGCCAAAGAAACGGCGGGCCGAAGAAACGGCGGGCCGAAGAAACGGCATGCCGGTCTGTTGTTCATCCACCGTTCTTTCATGGATAAAAGGTGGAGAGTTAGGAGCGACTCTCACCGATGCATCCCGTCGTCCCAAAGCACGATCGGGTGGGTTAATGTTGCCAATACCAGCCTCCAACTCACGAAGACCGGGGGGGAAGGGGGTTACCGCACCACCGAACCGATCGCTGCTCTGCCGCGCTTCCCGTGTGAAAAGAAAGCAGAGAGCAAAATGATGACTGCGATCGCCACTTTGGCCGGTGTCCCTTGTGGGAGGAGGACAGAGAGCAATCGGCAGTCAGGGTGGTAGGAATAGGCTCTTTATGGAAGAAGTAATTTGTTTTATTACAAACAACAACATCATTCACACAAGGCACAATGGGAACATATGCAGGAACATTGTGGGGGGGATGCGGACAACGCCACTAACACACGGCTGGGGCTGAACAGAAGCCTCGCAAGCCGGGTCGGTTCCCCCCTCCGGCAGTCAGTATCCCTTCTTGCTGGGCAGCTGGTTCCAAGCCTTCCAGGAACAAGCCAGTGGTCGACGGGAGCCCCGGGGTCCTCTCTGGGCCGGCGGCGCCGGTGGGACGCAAGAGGAGGATGTAGTGGAAGAGGAAGCTACATTACGCTGTCCACGCCGGTGGGACGCCGGTGGGACGCCGGTGGGACGCAAGAGGAGGATGTAGTGGAAGAGGAAGCTACATTACGCTGTCCACGCCTCTTGGACGCCGCGCTGTTCCCTTGGGTCCTGGGAGGAAGTCTTCTGCTTGGCGGAAGAAGACGCCATCGGCAGATGACAGCGCAACTGAGCCTTTTCCTCCTCTAAGCGTTGGAAACGCTGCATAGCCAAGGTGACGGATGCGCCGAAGAGCCCATCAGGCGACAGCGGAGCACCCAGCAGGTCTTCCTTGTCCTTCTTCTGAAGGGCTGTCAGACCGAGCGGCTCCAGCGGAGCCCGACGCTGCCGCCGTCTTCACCTGGAGAGAGCCCTGCAGCTGCTGCAGTCCGGCAAGTCGGAGACACCGTCCGCGGCCTGTTCCGGGCCGAGGCACTCGAAACACGCCTTATGCGGATCCGTCATCGCGATCAGGCCGGGGCAGTCTTTAGAGATGTTGGTCTCAGACGATGCCATCCTAGGCAAACTTGTTCGTCAGGCACTGAAGAAAAAGTGGATGCGGGGCCACTCACCATTTATAGTGTGAGGCCCCATAGAGGGTGTATAGGCTCATCCTGATTGGCTGAGCAAGTGCATGCAAATTTCAGTGCGCTGAGGCGACTAGATGAGTGGCTAAGCCAACAGAGCCCTGTTAGAGGGCGAAGCCTGTGTGAAATAGAACCAGTGTGGTGGCCAAGAAATGCTGCTAATCCATTACATGTCTGTTACATGTCTATTCTTCTTCCCCCAGGAGCAGGAGACCAGCGTTCATTACAGTAAATAATCTCCTAGTAGGCTCATACAGTTGGCCTATAATGTGTGATAGTGCATGACTCTCAATCTTTAAGATAAGGCTGTGCTCACATCTAGGACTGAAAAAGCAGTGATTTATAAAAGACTGTTAAAAGCAAAAGTGCATCAGACATTAGTAATTTTTCATTTATCCTTTATTTAAACAGGTAGTGTTACTGAAATCAAGGTTTGTTTTTCAAGAGAGAACTCAGAACAAAAAACTTGAATTAATAAATTAACCAAAAACAAGTAAAAAGTCTGTTACATTTATGAGGTGCATAGAACTGTATGTTCTATTCTCACAGGCTTTAGTCTGAGATCCTCCAATATCATTTTCTCGCACTGAGGTTATGATATATACAATTCAAGTTACAGCAATTTCTGCTAAATCACTGTGTTATGTAATATTTGGTGAAGGCTGTATCTTCCTCTGAAATCTGATACTACTTATGCAAGTATTGGTGGTGCCACATTTTTACATCCAAGTCAAGTACTAAGAACCAAAGAAAGTTTAAAAACTGACACATTTCCTCGGAAGGTGTGTGTGTGTGTGTGTGTGTGTGTGAGTGAGTAAGAGAGATAGAGGGAGAGAGAGAGAGAGGAGGGGGACAGCAAGAGAGAAAACCACATTGACTATCATCCTGTAAAACTGTTTATTTGAAATCACCAGTTTAGATTTTATATGGCTCAATATCACCGGAAACTTACAAGCTCATCAAACATTTTGAGGGCCTGTTAGAAATGCTATCAAATATCTGATCCTTTTAAAAAAAATACTTTATGATTCTATATTATAAGCCAGACAGAGGGAGCAGCCTGGCTGTCAGTCCTGAGGGTTCAGTGGGTTTCACTTAGTGATACAGTGATAAAATAATAAAGAGAAGAGTAAACTGTGACCTCCAAAATCAAAACAGAAAAGCATTAATTTATGCTTATATTCCCCTTAAAAGACCCTAACTTGCATCAGTTTAAAACTACTTGCTATGATGCAAACTCTAAGTCATAAAGATTTATGTCAATCTAATCAGGTAGATAAACTCCACAAATAAAAGGCTGGGTAAAGTGAGTTTATCTGGGTTTACCCTCCACTACATCCCTGGTTTCAGCAACAAAGTATTGCAACGTGAAAACCACAGGAGAAGTTGCCTTGCTGGGCGCTCTGCTGGGAAAGCTGTTACATCACAACCCCACAGAGCTGTTTATCTCAGTGGGAGTTGCAGGTCTGGCCTCCCTAAGTCTGTAAAACACTGCTGTCTGTGATGCTACGCTGTATGTGCGTTTCTTTTGCACATTAAACATGAGTATTTTAGGCTTTTGGAGTAATTTTATCTCGGGCAGAAGCGCTCTGGTTTGTCTCCTCTCTGCCGTGCGGGCTCGTATTGACTGCGAGAGGAATGCTGCTGGTTTATATAGGCCTCTAAAAATAACTCACCTTTCACTGCCATCTATGGCTGGAGTGACAGCCGCGCGCAGCCAATGGCGTCTCTCCCCTCCGCCGAGCTCCGCCCGTTTCCCCCTGTTTCAGCGCCTCCTTAATTGGCCGCCAGTGACATCATCAACCCTATTTACCTTATAAGGTCACGCACGAAATTGATTGACACGTGGCTCCGCCCCCTCCCGCCGGTCGGCTGGCTTGCAGCGCTCTCAGTCTGCTGGAGGAACAAACCTGGCAACCTGGCGTTTATACAGAGAAGATTGCAATCTGGCAATGCGGAAATAGATCTGGCACCCCGAGCCTGGGCTGAGGAGAGAGGTGTGAGAAGAGTGAGCGGAGCGGAGAGAGGATTGCATTTGCACTGATAAAATAATCAACTCTTTTTTTTTTCTTCCTATATCTTTTTTTTAATCAAAGTAGCCGACTCATCTGCGTTTGCCTTCAGGTGCGCGGGTCTGAACCAGCCGCTTTTCCCAGCTCAGTTATTTTTTTTTTCTCATTTGACAAGTGTGAGAAAAGTGTGCTTTCTATCGGGTGGATTCGGACTTTCCGTGACTTCTTTTTCCCATCCTCGCATCAACATGGACGTGTTGGCGAATTACAGTATTTTTCAGGAACTCCAACTCGTACATGACACTGGTTATTTCTCCGCGATGCCTTCCCTGGAGGAGAACTGGCAGCAGGTCAGGAGAGATGCGTTTCTTTTTCTGCTCTGGGGAAACTGCTGGGAGTGTTGTCTGCTGTGTGCGGGGTGATATGTGTCTGTGTCTCGGTGTATTCGCAGTGTGTCTCGCGGTGTGGGGAGCCGCTGCAGCGCCGGTGCGCTCCGGAGCGGCAGCCCGTAGTTGCGGCTTTTTGCTCACATGCAGCACGGCGCGGTCCGCTGACAGGGGAAAACACACAGGCACACGCGTACACACACGCGTAGACACACACACACACACATACACACACACACAAGATATCCATCAAGCTCCGTGCTTCTGTTCATGAATTAGTTTCTCCCTGTTCTCCAACTGATAAAACAGACTTTCAGCTATCAGCTATCTAATTGACAACCAGGCTTTCAATGTGGGACTGTTTTCCTGACAGGGTTGAACACGCACAGGAGCAAAGTGGTGTGGTTTCGGTCCAAACTGATACAGTATTTGCGGGGTGAATTGCGGGAGCCTGATGCTGTTTTAGACTCATCCGATCTGATCGATAGGCCCGTCTGTCAGCCGCTCTGTTTGGATTACCTCTAAATAATGGCAACCTGAGAGCGCGCACGCACTCACGCACAAACACACACATACACACACACACACACACACACACACACACACACACACACACACACACGCACACGCACACGCTGCATTGGATTTGGGTATGGTCGCAGGCAGTTTGGCCATGGAAGACGGACACTTGACTAATAGTGAGAGACTTGTTCTTAAATAATGCATCCGCATCTGCCACATTACTGTGTGTTTGCAGATAACCCGATGCATTATGCATTATCACCCAGCGCGGAGGATGTGCGTGATGTGTATAGGATGTAGTAGATAAACTCTATGTGTGTGTGTGTGTGTGTGTGTGTGCTTACTGTAGCCGACTATACAATATTGATGGCAAATAAGCTGCTTTCTGTAGCTCAACTTAAAGCAGGTTATGGTAATGATAACCTGGACTAATATACTAGACCTCTCAAACTGTGTGTGTGTGTGTGTGTGTGTGTGTTTGTGTTGGGGTCCCCATGCAAAATGACAAATAGTTTAATGTCACTATAATTTAATTAGAGAATGCATAAGAATGACGATTCCGAGGTGTGACTCACTGTTATCTCCCCATATGTAGTTCTATTCAATATAAATCAATAGCAGCTGAAATCTCCCCATCTGGGTCTACCTCTGATCAGACGGGGGTTGGTGTGTGTTTGGGGGTCTGGACCATGTGTCTTTAGCTGGTGTGTTTATTCCTATTGACTAGAATGGAGCCCACACTCCATGCCAAGGCTACTTCAACCCACTTCTCCTCTCTCTGCTGCCTTACTGACACCAATTCAAAACGGCCTCATCCTATTTTTAGTCCAAACAGTGCTAGAAAATTCATAGTTTCATTCCCCGTAACCTATTTTTTTTAATAATGAAGAGGCTGTAATCATATTGTTAATTGATTGAAAGGTTGCATATAGTGTAGTGTAGATTTCCCCCAATCTTTTGGAAGAGCAGTTAAAACCACTTGAACCTGGTTTACCCACCCTTTTATTTGTAGAATAGTTTACTACCTTGGCATAAATATTTATGACATAAATTGATAGTATACATCATGGTAAGTAACCTCGTATTAAGCTGGTGTAAGTTATATCTTTTGAGGGGGAAAAAGGGGATAAATCCAAAGCTTTTCTGAAAATGTAATTGCTTTTTGTTTCTATTGGTGGTTGTTTGCCTTGTGATGATCACAGACTGGAGATCATACTACATATTTAACACTACATCACTGTCTACCTATTTTCCATAGATTCAATTTCTCTATATATACTCATCATTCTATACATTATGTTCTATCACTCAAGCATCGTTAATGAAGAGGTGAACGTGTGTCTGCAGCATCATGCTCATTGCCATTCCATGTGCTCAACTGCAGGGAATACAGCAGGGGGTTATTTATTGGCGGTGTGTGTGTGCATGT
>NW_027284324.1:0-10000 GCF_046629955.1 Centroberyx affinis | reverse complement strand
ATGCATATATATACACTCCACTAATGTGAAATGTAACACCCGCACAGCAAAAACGGCAGAGAAAGCGAACCTTTTGAAGCTTCCTGCCTTCAAAACAGCAGTGTTCAGTCATCAACGTGTTTTCTCATTTCTTGCAGTGTGGAAGCCGGTACCAATATTCTCCTCGCTTATTGCTTGGAGCTACTCTAATCAGTGCATTCATTCATTTTCTTCTTTATCATGTGCGTCCTCACACATACACACACAAACACACATCATTGTCATTGTCTTTCTCTCCTAATTAGAAATCATTCAAGTCAGACACACGCACACACACACACACACACACACACACACAATCACACACGTACAAACACACCCGCACCCACAAGAAGCCATAATTCAGTAGGTGAATAAGCCATTCAGTCTATCGTGGCAGAGATTAGATAAGAAAGTGAACAGTCAGACTGCAGCGCTAGGAAAGCGGAACAAATGAACTGCACTCATGATGGAGCGAGACTCATAGAGATGAGAGGAGGAGGGGGGGAGTGGAGGGGGTGGGGGGGGGGGTTTATAGTGTGAAAGCTATAGGCTTGATCTTTCAAGATGAGTGGTTCGCTATGGAGGGCAACTCTCCAGCGCTATTCACCACGGAGCCAGATTACCACAGTTTACAAGGAGATTTACCCATTCATCTCTTCATGCTTCAGTTAGAATACAGAATAGGGACATCAACTGGTTAACCCCTATTGTATATCACATATTGCATATATGTGTTTTTTTACGATTCTCCACCCTTTTTATAATGCACAAATCTCACGTTGTTTTTCTGTCTCAGTACGTTCTGCTGCTTCTGCTGTTTTGTATAGCAAGTCTAAGCCTATAGTCTAGAGTCTCATAGCCAGAACTAAAAGGGATCATCATCACTTCAAATTCATGATAGGCTTCCATTTTCTCCACACTCTTCCCCATCCTCCTCTGCTCTCCATAGTGTCCCTGTGTAGACCCAGCCAGCCCCTCTGCAGCTCCACGCCACCGAAAGCAGCCACTCAGTATGCCAGACCTGACTTATGCCCATAAAGCCACAACAAGCCTGGCTTTCTCATAAATTATAGATAAACAGCCTTATTGTTGTTTTAAAGTACTCTAAAGCAGGCTTCAGACAGGGAGAGAGAGACAGGGGAAGACGGCAAGTGTGGGAGTGTCGATCAGCCCTCCCATCCTCAGGAGTTATTGAATAAACATGAGCCTCCTCTTCTCTTCCTCCTCCTCTCCCTCTTTAATACCCTTCCATGAAATACCTTTGAGCTTCATCTTTCTCACTCTCTATTTCTCTAAATTCGGTGCAACTCAATGGCTGCTTTAGAAAACAAAACAATGGAAAAATGTACTTCTAGTGTCCGGAAAGTCTTTAAATCCAGGTCCAGGCACAACTGTGATAGTTATATCCACAGTAAAATGTTGTTATTTGTCTTTTTCCTTATCTGAGTCTGTCGTTACTTGTACACTCTGAGGAAGGTGTAAGCTGAAAAGCTGCTCTTTTATATATCTCTTTGCCCTCCAAATAAAGGCATTTTACAGTTGGATCTGGATTTATAGACTTTCTGGACACTAGAAGTACATTTTCCCATTGTTTTGTTGTCTACTCATTAACTCCCGACCTATTAGCACCTGTGAAGTTGGTTTGAGATCCTGCTTGCCATTGCAGACGTATACACAGTGGAACAACAGTCTAATAAGAAAAGATTTGCTGAAATCAAGGCATTTTGCAGCTAAAATTGCACACTGACCCTTCTCACCACAGACATGCTGTAGAGAATTTCTTTAAAGACGAGGGAGATAGCAGGAAGTAGGAAGTATGTATTCATATCTGTCAGTGTGAAGTCAGATCTAGCTAGTGTTACTCTCTGTTTAGGTTCAAACAGAAGTTGAGTTTACCACAACTTCAGTTTCTTGAATGATTTCCCAATTGATGTAGTGGTACTGCAACTAAGCTGATCTAATGTAAGAGTGTGGACACACACACACACACACACGCACACACTTACACTTACACAGAGAGTGTTGGACAGCTGGTAGTTCCCCTAGGCGAATCACCGTTTAGAAGAAGCATATGTCCTCTTTTAGACCTTGGGTTGTAGTAAAAACTAAAGGAACCGCGCATTTCAGTCTTAACTAGAATCATTGCAGGCCAATAAGTATTTTCAACTATTACTATGTTTAAGAACTAGCATTTTACTTGTTCTGGGAAGTGTATAAAGGCAAATATGGAATCCAAAGTTAGATAACCATCATTTAAAAAACACACAAATGATGGTATACTGTTAGAGTATAATAGTCTAGGGAACCTAAAGGACTGCACTGATTTTTTGGGTCCAGACCATTGGTACCCCTTTGTGTCTCTGGTAGATTTCTCTGTCTGGTGCGCATGCTAATGCTTAAACACACAGTATGTTAAGTAATCGTAGGGTAACTAAAGTTGTTCAGCATTGCAATTGGCTGTCAGTTGACATCAGAGCCTTTATTCCCACTGAACATCTCTGTCCGCTTCAAAACCAAAACAGAGAATTGTCTGAGCCTACTTTCAAGACGTCCCATCTTCAGCGGTCCCAGTTTGACTTGTGTTTACCTTAGAGTTCAATAGTATTATGTGCATCATCATGTTTTTAAACGAGCCACACATGGCGGTTAGGCTTGAAATAACTGTGGAGAAACATTCAAGGGGAGCTGTGTGTGTGTGTGTGTGTGTGTGTGTGTGTGTATGTGTGTGTGTGTGTGTAAGAGAGAGAGAGAGAGAGAGTTGATGCTTAACCTAAGCAGGTTGCCTTGGGTCTTCTTGATTGTTGTTGAGTGTGTGATGTCATCATCAGCTTAGCCTAGATGCTGGGAATAATTGGAAATTGTCAGTGTACAATTGATATACTTGGGTTTGATACTGTAAGCTGTTATATTGGTCAGATTCACAGACAAAACAAGTGGCGAGCCGGAAACTTTTATCAAACTGGATATATAGTCTTTGGAATAGAGCTGGTCAAACACAATTTTATGAAGGAATTCATTTCATAATGGAAAAGCTGAAAGTACTTTTTGATTCCATTCCTGTTGTTCTTCACAGGCTAACTCTTGTTGACACACACAAGTATGTTGTTGGTGTGTGTGTGTGTGTGTGTGTGTGTGTGTGTGTGTGTGTGTGTGTGTTCCTACATCCTGCCGAACTAGTAGTGTTTGCATACTGACTAGCTCAGGGATAAAGCCTTGTGTCCTGGCCACTATCCAACCTCCCATTCTGTAACCACCCATCTCTCTCTCTCTCTCTCTCTCTCTCTCTCTCTCTCTCTCGCTCTCGCTCTCACTCTTGCTCTCACTCTCTCTGCCCTAGTGGCTCTTGTACTGTACCAGACTCATGGTTCATTGTGTGTGTACGTGTGTGTGTTTGTGCATTTGTGTGTTTGAGTAATGACATCATTCGTAGTGTGCAAAGGATGTTGACAGTGACAGAGGAAGTGTGTGTGTGTGTGTGTGTGTGTGTGTGTGTGTGAATGTGCGTGCATGTGAGCCAGCTTGCCAAGGCCCATAGTTGGAAGTGCAGCATCCAGGACACACACACACGCCCACATGCACACACCACTTCCTGCCACCCTTTGACCACAATCCCCTCACTCCCCTTTCCTATCTTATTCCTCCCCCTCCACCCCCTCCCCTCCCTACACACACATACACACATCCACACACACACACACACACACACACACACACACACACACACACACACACACACACACACACACACACACACAGTAGCCTCTGCTGAATATTTTTCATTAGGGATGCCACATTGTTTCAGGGCATTTGAAGCATAGTGTGTGTGTGTGTGTGTGTGTGTGATTGTGTGTGGCTGGATGGGTGTGATTGTGTGTGTGTTGAGAACCAGAGAGAGAGTCAAAGTGAGGACGGAGTGTGTTCTGTGTGCCATCTTGCCAATGTGCTGTGATGCATGCATGATTATGGGTGTGTGTGTGTGTGTGTGTGTGTGTGTGTGAGTGTGTGTGAGTGTGTGTGTGTGTGTGTCTGGAGAGTGGGACACAGTAAATGGGTCAGATGCAGTGGAGGAGGATGACCTTGGGAATTTGTCCTGTTTTCTCTACAAGTCTACCAATGCTTTCCTTTGTCTGAGAGAGAGAGAGAGGGAGAGGGAGAGAGAGAGAGCGAGAGAGGTAAAGAGAGAATAACACCGAATTGTGAATCATTAGACTCACTTCCTCTCCATTACTCACTTCCACCCCAGTTTCTCCTCCCAGGTTTAACAGATGAAACTTTATTGATTTCCATGGGGAAATTGGGTCGATACAGCATCAAATAGAAATAGGATACAGCAAAAAATAGAATATAAACAGAAAAATAGAAATAGGAGTTATTGAGGCAAAGAACAACTGAGTGCAGAACATGTACAGTATGGAAATACAACAAAAATATGTGTATGCTAACATTCTAAAAATATCATAAAATATCTGATTTGGACATTATGCATTTCTTAATTCTCACTCAAGCATTGAGAATGTGGCGAGGATTAAACATCTCACGAAGGAATAATGAAGGAGGCAACCAACAGAACAGACTGTCTTTCACTTCTCTCCATCATTTCTGTTCCTGGTCCAGGAACAGTTTGTTCTTTTATTCAATCATCTCATTTCCTTTCCTAAGCAGTGCTGAGGAACAGTGGCGTGTGAGGTGTGATATATTCTCTAGATGTAGCTTGCTGATTCTGAAGCTCTCACCAGCAGATAGCAGTCTGCTGTAACATTACTTCTGATAGAGAGCAGATAGCTGATGTTGGCTTGGGATGGGTTTGGAAAGAAACAAACAAGGACAACCTTACAGGAACTTTGTATTTTATGTTGGGTACATTCAGAAGAGCTTGGCCTCCCAGTTTAAGAACCAAACCTCAAAGGGACTTTGTTCACTGGGCTTATTCCAAGACAAAGACCAGGCTATTTGTCTGTTTCCATGCTGGTCCTCTAGTTTCTGTTATGTGAAATAATGACAGTGCTCAGGTGCCCTGGTGGCTTCAGCATGGTATTAGCATGCAGCATGGTGTTCACTGAGCACCTAATAATCACATTGGGCTGCTGCATATGAAAAATTTTGCCTTCAGTAAGGGGTGGGGGGTGATATCACTCTTTTTCATATTATGATATTGTCTCCATATTTTACTGCGGTACATGATTTTGATCATGGTGTGGTTAAAATAATGTACCAGGAATGCAAGTTGGTCATAATGTTTGCCTTGTTTTAGAGCTGCACAATATTGGAAAAAACTGACATTGCAATATTTTTTTTTCTGCGATATTGCGATATGAAAAAATACAGGAATTTTCACCAAATGACTTGAATAGCTCTATCAAGCCTTGCCCCTTGGTGGCCTTGTGGGTAACCTGCGTGGGTGACGTAGTAGGAAGTGAGTGTGTTTTTAGCTGCAGCCAGAGTGAGTTGCAGGATGCTAAGTAAAGTTACCATAGTTAGCGGGAAAAGAGCTTAGAACGTCACGGAGAGGCCGTGCATTATGTTCGCTGCTGTACCGAAATAAAGTGCCAGTTCTCCACTGCAGAGTTGGTCCGGACTCTTTAGTAAAAAGCTTGTTACCAGCTACGAGCCAGGCTAAGCTAAAATAGGCTAACACAACACCAGAGGCTTCCCAACTACGGTTCAGAGCCGCGAAAGCTGGAAAGATAACATACGCTACTCTTATAACAAACCCTTAAATCAGAGTAAATTATGTTATATCATGTCCTGCGATGTGACTATTGCGCATGCGCACATCGCGATGACGATGCTGAAATGATATATCGTGCAGCCCTACCTTGTTTATACCATTGTAGATGCAGGTTAAAGCTGCACTAGGCACCTTCATTGGCTCCAAATGGCAGTGAAACTTCAATACCTAGAAATCATTCCTTTATCAACCTTTATACCAAAGGAAACCAAAGGGACCAGAGAGGCAAAAGACTCCAGCTTTCTCTGGACAGAGTGCTTGCTCACTGCTGTTTAGGAGACAGTTTATATTTTGCCTTCATAGTTTGATTTGTCACTTCCTCTGGGTGGAAAAGTGACCATACTCAACACCAGAATTTCATTTGAGCAAATAAGGTGAATCTATAGTGGGATTAGTGGGGATATGGGACGTTCTTCTCTGTTGCAGCCACACTTTGCAATTTAGGCTGATAAGACAGGTAGATTTTTACATAGTCAGTGTTGTGGAGTTGAGACGCGGACTTAAGTTTGTTAACAAATCTACCTTATCATTACTAATAATGTTACTGAATGACTATATTTTTCAGATAAAATATCTCTCTTTTTCCAGCCTGGTTGTACTGTATTTAGATATTATATCCACACAGCCAATTCTCCATTGAACCTCCATGATCGTGTCAGCTGTGGTTGATCAGAGATTTGTGACAAAACTGCAAAGCCTCATATGACAATATGAGGCTTGCTGCCCTGTCCTAACCCAGATAGTAGTGAGGATAAAGCCATTCGACGTAAACGGTTGATTTATGGCTCATCATGTCAGCATTTTTCAATATCTGACATAATTACATGTTACACAAGTATTTCTAAATGAGGCCAACTATGTGCGAGTGTAAATGGACAAGTGGTTGTGGTGTCTGGCAGAGCAGTGCCGGGCCTGCTAGACTGGGATATGTGGGTCGTCAGCTATTTTAATCCACAATGTTGCCAGGAATACCTGAGGGAATAGCCAAGCTCTGCAGTGTGTGTGTGTGTGTGTGTGTGTGTGTGTGTGCACGTGTATGCTTGATTGCGTGTACATGTTTTGCTATATAAACTTGTCCTGCGTCTATGTGTGTATGTGCACAGACCAGGCGATGGAGGCAGAGAGAGAGAGAGAGAGAATGAGAGTTGCCATGCTGGATGTTCTTGTTCCAGTGGATGCAAAGCAAACTTCGCTTCTCGCTTCGCTTGATGCTCACACTAAAGACTCACTTTGTCTGTGTGTGTGTGTGTGTGTGTGTGTGTGTGTATTCACTCACCAGCCATCTGAATTATTTAATACTGAACTGCAGGCCAGAGCAGGATGGAGGGATAGAGTGTTTCTTTTTACCCTCAAGACAGCTTTCTAACGTAGAAGAGGCTTCATCAGCCTGGTTGTAACACACACACACACACACACACAGACACACACACTGATTTTTCTCCATTGAGTAGCATACAGTGTTGTTTGATGCAGCCCATGTATCCAGCAGCTGGATAAATGGGCTGTATCAAACAATATGCTGCTCAATTGAGAAAAATCACTGGAACTGAGAATCTGCTTCTCCAGAAACCCACCACAACCTGCTCCTCTGTTTCTCGGGGGACAGGAAGTCCCGGTCGTGGCCACCACCAAGTACCTAGGCTTTCACCTGGACTCTGACCTCAGCGGGGACACTCACATTGAACAGGTAGTGAGGAAAGCCTCTAAACGGATGCACTTTCTGACTGTTCTAGCCAGACACGGCCTACCCTGCGAGGGCCTGGTTACCATCTACACTGCTGTGGTCAGGCCGTGTCTGGAGTATGGCAGTGTCCTTCTGGTGGGGTGCAATAAAAGCCAGGCTGCACTACTGGAGAGGGTGCAAAAACGGGCCCTCAGGATCATCTCCAGAGGCTGCACCCCACCACCGCAACTCCCATCTCTTCAGAGCAGGAGGGAATAGGCGGCCATTCAGCTGGCCAAAGAGATGACACACGCACAACATCCACTCCATGACCTGCTCCCACAGACAAGAGCAGACAATACAAACAGACTGCTGCAGAACAGCAACAGTTTTACACACATCCAGTACAGAATAAACAGGCTGAAAGCAGCAACCCTGCCTACAACAGTCAGACTGTACAATACAGAACAGACTGTACAATACAGAACTGAATGGAACAAAAGATGGATAGCTGAAGTCTTTGGTGTCTGTTTGTGTTTGTTTGCTTTGTGTTTTGTGTTGTATATTGTTGTTTTTTATGGCATTTTAAAATGTATGCATGGTTGTATGTAAGTGTATGGTTGTATTTTGTAAATGAGTATGAATGTATGGGTGCATGTGTGTATATAGATATGTATAGTTTTATGTTTTTTTGTTTTGATATATTTCTATTTTTATTAATGTAAATTCTGCTTCTATTCAGTTGTTAACTGTGAGCATTAATACTAATAAACTCAAACTCAAACTCAAACACACACACACACACCACACACACACACATATAAACACACAAAACACACCCAGGCATGTATGAGTCATGTGTCCACCTCCCTATGCTTTCCAGCAAGGCCAATGAGATCAGTGGCTTCCTCGAAATGCAAAGAGCTCGGGGGTGACCATTCGCCTTCACAACACCCGTGTGGCGTGTGTGTGTGTGTGTGTACATGTGTGTGTGCACGCTCCCAGCAAGAGGCCCTGACCTTGCAGTTACATATATAAATATCCATGCACCTAATCTGTATGTGTAATCTGTATTGGGAAATGAATAAAACGTAGTAGTTGAGTTAGTATGTTTGTAAGAGAGGGAGAGAGAGAAAGAGAGGGAGAGGGAGAGAGAGAGAGAGAGAGGTAAGAGAGACTGTGTAAGCCCCCTGCAAAACAGACAGGTGTGATGACAGCAGGAGCCTCCCCCCCCAGAGTCAGACACACGCACACACACACACACACACACACACACACACACACACACACACACACACACACACACACACACCACACACACACACACGCACGCACGCGCACACACACACACACACACACATACGCACATCTAGATGTCAGGGAGGATGACTTCTGCTCAGAGCAGAACAAGAGATCTGCTCCTTATACAGACTGCGCTTCCTCGGGTGAATGCTCACACACACACACACACACACACACACACACACACACACACCACACACACTCAACACTCTTTTCCTACACACACACCGCTGTGTAATACACACAGCATGACCATCATCCACCAGTTTCTGTGTGGGGGATTTCCCTTTGCGTCAGTATCCAGCTTTGTAGCATTTTTATTGTAGTCAGAGTTTCATGAATCACACACACACGCGCACACACACACACACACACACACACACACACACACGCACCACACACACCATACACAGTAGTTATATAATGTCCAATTTGAATGATTAGTACAACAATATATTTTCAAATTTAGAGGCTTTAGGTTCTTGTAGATATTCATGATTCTATATTATTGTATAGGACATAAAACTAAATAAATCTCAATTTTGCTTTTTTATTTTTATAGTTCTTTGTCAATGTAGTTGCTGTTAAACAGACATGACAAAGTTACTGAATTTGAATGACTGGAGTATAAAGGGATCAGCTGCTAGTGTATCTTAATGGAGTAACCCTTCCTGTGCTGGGCTAAATCGGTTTAATGGGGTATGAATTGGGGCGTGTGTGTGTGTGTGTGTGTGTGTGTGGAGGGCTTTTGAGGGAGAAGGGAAAGGGATGGAGGGATGATATGAGGGATGAGGTCATTGTTTGGTGTGAGCATGCGTGACTCTTTGTGTGAGGTCTGTGTGTGTGTGTGTGTGTGTGTGTGTGTGTGTGTGTGTGTGTGTGAAAGGGAGTGAAACAAAGGCTGCTGGGAGTGTGTGTGTATAGGCGATGACTTCACTTGTTATGCATTTATTAATGTTTAATTTTCCTCCTCGAGGTGTGTGTGTGTGTGTGTGCGTATGTGCTCTCACACTATCTCAATAATGTTGGCTTTTTATCTTTAGGTGCATTATCTATTCTATTGTATTCTATTGTACTCTATTTTGTTTGAGGTGTTTGTCTAGTTGTCAGTGAGTGCCAGGCCCAAGAGGCCCAACATTCCTGCTAACACTCTATTAGCGTTCCTTCACTTTGCCCAGAGCAGTTGCATAATGTAGTCTGTGTGTGTGTGTGTGTGTGTGTGTGTGTGTGTGTGGTGTGCGCCCGCAACAGGCTGAACAGACAGACACACAGACTGTCAACAGAAC
>NW_027284323.1:0-10936 GCF_046629955.1 Centroberyx affinis | reverse complement strand
TACTTTAATGTGTTATGGCTCCTGCCCTGTTATGTAGTTTGATAGTGTACGGCTATAGAGTGAAGTGTCGCAGTCTTTCTGACTGGCCTGACTTTAGCTCTTGACTATGGTGTTATGGTAAAAAAAATATAACAGCAAACGTTTGTTTCATGCCATCATCAGTTTTTCATCATCTTGCCTGGTTTGCCTGTTAGTCCCTGATGGTTTGTGAGAACTGGTGTGAACAGCAAAGCCACTGGACTGTGTGAAGGAAATGCCTGATCCTGTCTGGTGTTTGTGTACAGTAGAGCCAAACATTGGTCTTAATCCAGCTGGGAGCTGTGTGAATTATCTGTGCTAGCGCTGTGACCTTTGACCTCTTAGATATGTAGCGCACAGACAGATGTTTGTTGTCTGTGTGCAGTAAGCATATGTAGAGCTGAGCGATTAAAGGGTAAGACAGGCCATGAAACTTTGACGGTGCGGAAATATTTTGGCTAGTTAAAGCTGCACTAGGATTTTTTTTTTTTTTCTTAAGTATTTTTATGGGAAAACATGATGTCAGAAACAATACCGTAGTAGCCTTCATAAAAACATGTGATCCATTTTCTTTTCTTTTTTTTAGACAGAGTAAAGAAACAAGGCAAAAACAAACAAAAAGAAAAAATAAATAAATAAACTTCCCACTAATGAACCAAAAAATAATTAAAATAGAGTAAAATAAAATAAGATTAACACATACAATTGCTTGATGCTCATCACACACTGCTCCACAGCACTGCACTAGGATTTGTATGGAAAGATTAATTAGGGAGGGAAAAATGGAAGAAATTAAAAATGGTATAAAATCAAATATGGCATAAATTTCATGTGTCGATGTGACTGGTTATATTATTTATTTATTTTAATTTTATTTTGACCTGTAATTGTTACGCCCCCCTTTGGCCAATCAGTGTAATGTTGAAAATGCCGGATCACAGTGGTGAGACACGTGATCCCGCCAAGGTTCATTCAAATCTGATCAGCGGTGTCTGAGATGCCGCAAATCAATAAAACGGATGGAGACTAATCCATAGTGCTCCCTCTAATTTCATCTTGGGGGACAAAAAAAACCAAACAGCCACAAGCCATCACAAATGCCATAGCAGATTGCATTGTAAAGATACAGCGGAAGACGAAGCATGGTTTGGAAAGAAGACCAGGTTTTAGATCAGACTTCTGGTTTCTGCAGCTTTCACTCAGGAGTAAAAAGTTGCCTTTAAATAACAGAAATAATGATTTAATATATATTGTGATAATTATTGTTATTGGCTGATATTTTTGTCCAGATTGTCCAGGGTTATGCAGGCTCATTAGGCAGCGTATGTATGTAGTGGATGTTCTGTGATTGCTTGAGATGAAAGATGATCAGTTATTCCAGTTTCTTCTGTTGAGATATAATGCATTATTTCTCAGATTTTTTAAGATTTGCTCAGATTTTTTTCTTTTCTATTGCATTCTGATATTTTCACCTGTAGTGAAAACAGCATGTGATGTGTAAGACAGGATGTGTTTTAAGCCACTAGTGGTGAATGTGGCAGTAGACATACATCTAATTGTTTTTCTAGTACAAATTCAGGTCGGGTACGGGGTCTACTAAAAGTTTAGCCCAGGATTGAGGGTTCTATTCCCTCTGTAGCTCAATAAGTAGAGCAAGGCACTTCCAATGCCAGGGTTAGGGGTTCAGTTCTCGTTGTAGCTTTATCAGGGTAACCATGGGTCCTTGAAAAGTTTTGAGTTTTGAAATGAATTATCTAAATTTAAGGCCTTAAAATGTCCTTAAAAAGTTATTAGAGGTGTACCAGGTGTTATTTTTTCACCATGTAATGACAGGTTTCTTTGTGGTTCATGTCCACTCAGGGTTAGTAGTACAGTCTGCATCCTATATGCTTTACTAACACAGTTGGACTTCATGTCCCTTTACTGTTAATTTCCTCTTGTCATTTTTCTTATTCTGCCCATTTATAGTTTAACAACTTTTATTAGCTATGTTCAATCGAATAGGCTGGTTTTGCCAGCTTTGTTTCTTTATTTTGGCTTTTTAATTGGTCCTGAATTCAATTCCAGCTTAAAATGTCCTTAAAAGTCTTGAATTTGGCTTTCTGAAACCTGTAGATACCCTGTCAATTAGGGTTAGACCGATAAGGGTTTTTTAAGGCCGATACCGACTGAAGATAGACGACATTTTTTGCCGATATTCACTATCTTTAACTTTGACAATTACGATGCAAAAAATAAACAAGAACACTATTACTAGAGTAAATCCCTTTTTAATGAAATGTTGGAATAAACAAAATGAATAAAGAAAATATTGCAAAGACCTACTGTTAACAAAAAGCTTTGTGTCTGTTTTGGTAGGTAGTGAATTGGCTCATATAGTTAGCACTCCACCTAATGCATGGTTTAGGGACTGCAGTCAAGTTAGCCATCTGTGGTAAAACTGGTAAATCTTAATATTTTGCGCGTCTTATCATGTCTTCTGCGCCGACAAGCAACGGTGGAGGGAGACAGTTTTCTGAATAGCCACTAGAGGGCAGAATTAGCCAACTGGGCGGACCAGGAGGCGAATAGACCTCGTAAGTCGGTTCCATAGCGATTTCTCCGTAGGGAAAGTGAACGGGGTTTCACATAATCGTCTCTGTCACAGTCTACGTTTAATGCAGGATTTTCAAAGTCTGTCCGTTTTTATCTACGTATATTCATGTTTCTAATGGCACTGTAAAACCTCTTTAATATCGGAGAAGAAAGACATGGACATGGCCGATCCCATATTTAAAAAATCGGTCGGACCCTACTGTCAATGCCAGAGTTACGGGTTCCATTCCTGTTTAACACAAAGAGTAAAGCAAGGAACTAACACTGTCAGGGTTGGGTCTTCTTCTCCTATGGGGGTAGAACAGAAGAGCTCAACTGCTAACTGCTCTTCTCTCTCTCTCTCTCCCTCTCTCTCTCTCTCTCTCTCTCTCTCTCATTCTCTCTCTCTCTCCCTCCCTAGACAACATAGACGAGGCAGAGCGCCAGTGGAAGGTGGAGTTTCACCGCTGGTCTTCCTACATGATGCACTGGAAGAGCCAGTTCGACCACTACAGCAAGCAGGAGCGCTGCACCGACCTCTGAGAGCGAGACACATAGAGACACAACGGAGAGAGAGAGAGAGAGAGAGAGAGAGAGAGAGAGAGAGGGCAGAGAAAAGAAGCTATGACCATTTTCCTCCATAGTCCCTCCGTGAAGTCCAACTTCTTTAAAATGATTTTTTAAGTATTCTGTTTCACTACACACACAAACACAGGCACTGTTGTTACTTATTTATATTATTTATACTATTTATTTATTTATGTGTGTGTGTGTGTGTGTGTGTGTTTTTTTGTGAATTTGTGTGTGCTTTTTGTTTTTTTCAATGACTTTGACCATAAGGTGTTCCACACATTATACTTTATGCTGCTGTAGTCTCTGTGGTAGTTCAGGGGTATGGAGGGAACTGGTCATCAACATGGAGGAATATTAGAAATAATAGGTCAAAGGTGTGTCATTACCTCTGAAGTGTCTGTGTGTGTGTGTGTGTGTGTGTGAGGCCAGGAAACCCTCGGTCACTCAGATCCTGACAAGTCCACATCACACCACTCTTCATGTTTACCGTTGCCTCACTTGTCTTTCCGTCGATCTCAAAAACTCAACAGGGACGTTTGTTTTCGTTTTCCGAGGGCTTCCCCCCTCTTTTCAAGATTTCAGGGTTTTGTTTATCGGACTCAAACGCTGTCGTTCAGTTCTGTCGTTCATTTCCTGTGGTCCTCACTGTCCCCGAGCCTTTTAGTCCCGGTTACATCCCTGTTAGGCTTGGGCAATATCCGAAATTTAAAGAGTAACTAAACCCAAAATCCAAATCTGTGGTGAAGCCTGACACCTAATAGTGAAAAGTAGGGTACTGAACTGGCCATCTGCTATTGGCTGGTCTTTGTGCCAGGTGATGTCACGCTCTATAGAGTACAACAGGTGGTGACATCACCTGGCAAAAAGACCAGCCAATAGCAGATGAGCAGTGCAGTACCCTACTTTTCACCATTAGGTGTCAGGCTTCACCACAGATTTGGGGTTTAGTTACTCTTTAATATCACGCCAAAATATCGCGATACACGATATTATCACTTGAATTAAAGAGCTACATTTTTCACTTTCATTATTTTTGTTTTATTACTATCCTACTACCACTATTCGATATCGCGGGAAAAATCGCGATATTGAAGAAATATGGCAACATTCGATAATAACGAATATCGGCCCAAACTTAATCCCTGTACTCAAATCTGCTCATCTTTGACCTTCTTGAAGACCACTGTACCAGTCATCTGCTGTATTCCGGTTCACTCTGTTGTATGTCTGTCTCAGCCACAAGCCGGGTGTCCATCCATGTTTTATGTGAAATATGACGTGTCCAAAATTCAATAACATTTCCTCAGCATTGGGGGGGAAAAGCTTTTATGCTAGGTCGAAGTTCTTGTTGCTAAAGAAATGTAATAAATAACAATGGAAACACATTAATCAAATAAATAATGATGTAGGCTTGGCAGTGGTTTAAAAAGTCTCTTTTTGTCCACCATGACCTCCAGAAATGTTAAGATGAATTAGTTGTAATCAATATCAATCAATTCAAGAAAGACTCCGTCCATTTATCTTGTGAATGTTTTTCAACGTTCAACCCAGCTGATGGAAACGCACTTAAATCACTTTTCTTTTCTTTTTTTTGGCGACATTTCAAAAATTCACATAAAAGTGGCTTGACGGTCGGATGGAAACGGTTAATGTAACGTTGAGCTTTGCTTTGTTAGTGAACTTGTTCCATGTCTGTCGTTCGCTCATTTCCATATCAGCACAGATAGACAGAATAGGGCGGGGGGGGGGGGGGAGGGGGGGGGGGTCGGACCACAGAGAGGGATGGAGAGCTTGTCAAAATGTAATAAAATGTCTCTCTAAATGAGTAAAAAAAATATAAAAGAACTAGGTGGAAAAGGAAGCGACTGTACCTGAAGGAAGTGTGCGATGAGGCTGAGCTTTTTCTATGGGAGGATGGAGAAAAAGTCTATTTGTCTCATATAAATTAAAAATGCTACTTTTTTAAATTTACAATTTAAAAATTTTAAATTTTAAATTTAAAAATTAAAAAAAAAAAAAAATGTTTAAATGTACAAATTTTTTCCAATTCAATCTCATATAAAGTGAAATTAAGACAGGAAGAGTGTGGAAGTCAAACTAGCAGTGATAATTAAACAGAGTTACACTCCTTATAAGAAGCAAATTATTAAAAATAATAACCTTTTATTACATTTTGACAGCTATTACATTATTATTTGCTACCAGGAGGGCAGCAACTGCTGATAGACGGTCCGCCCATTTTGTCTGTCTGTGAATCCAAACAGCTTATCATGTGTCCTTTCACGTGTGTGTGTGTGTGTGTGTGTGTGTGTGTGTGTGTGTGTGTGTGTGTGTCTTTCACTCCCAACCCATTGGTCAGATGTAGGAATTGCGAGCCATTAAATATTCTGTATAACTGCACTGAAAAACACACAAACAAGCTACGTTTGCTTTTGTGTATGGGTGTGTGTGTGTGTGTGTGTGTGTGTGTGTGTGTGTGTGTGTGTGTGTGTGTGTGTATTGTAGCTAGCTAGCGGTGTGTGATCTCCACCTTTCATGTGCAATTGCAATGTATTTCATTAGCATTTTTCGGTGTGTGTGTGTGTGTGTGTGTGTTGGATTTAGTGTGTGTGTGTGTGTGTGTGTGTGTTGGATTTAGTGAGTGTGTGTGTGTGTGTGTGTGTGTGTGTGTGTGTGTGTGTGTGTGTGTGTGTGTGTGTGTGTGACCCCTCCCTTCCCATTCATTCCAGCCATTGTTGCTTTATCACTCTGTCCCGTTCTCTCTTCTACTCCTCCCTCTGTTCATTTTTCATCCCCGCTCCGTCCTCCCTCTCTCCGTCCTCTCCCTTAACCTTCCTCCCTCTCCTCCGTCATCCTCCCATCCTCTTCTCCCTCCCTTCCTCCTCCTCCTCTTATCCTCCTCGCCCTCATCCCTAACCTCCCCTCTCTCTCTCACCTCTCCATCTCTCCCCCTTCCTTTTCCTCCTCCCTCTTTCTCCCCACTCCCTCCGTCTTTCTTTCCTCCCTCTCCATCTTTCTTTTTAACTGCATCCCTCCCTCCTCCTCCTCCTCCTCCACATCCTCCTGTCCTCTCTTCTCTGTCTTCTCCTTTTCGTCCGTCTTTCTCTCCATCCTTTTCCTCCCCGTCTCTCAACAACTGCGTTGCTCTTCCTCCCCCTTTCTCTCCATCCCTCCTCCTCCTCCTCCTCCTCCCCTTATCCTCCTCGCCCTCATCCCTAACCTCCCCTCTCTCTCTCTCTCACCTCTCCATCTCCCCTCCTCCCTCTTTCTCCCCACTCCCTCTGTCTTTCTTTCCTCCCTCTCCATCTTTCTTTTTAACTGCATCCCTCCCTCCCTCCCTCCTCCTCCACATCCTCCTGTCCTCTCTCCTCTGTCTTCCTCCTTTTCTTCCATCTTTCTCTCCTCTCCATCCTCTTCCTCCCTGTCTCTCAACAACTGCATCGCTCTTCCTCCCCCTTTCTCTCCACCCCCCCACCCCCCATCTCTCTCCTTCCTCCTCCTCCTCCCTTTATCCTCCTCGCCCTCATCCCTAACCTCCCTCCTCTCTCTCTCTCTCACCTCTCCATCTCTCCCCCTTCCTTTTCCTCCTCCCTCTTTCTCCCCACTCCCTCCCTCTTTCTTTTCTCCCTCTCCATCTCTTTTCAACTGCATCCCTCCGCATCCTCCTGCCCTCTCTTCTCTGTCTTCCTCCTTTTCTCCCATCCTTCTCTCCATCCTCTTCCTCCCTGTCTCTCAACAACTGCATCACTCTTCCTCCCCCTTTCTCTCCACCCCCCCCACCCCCCACCCCCCTCCATCTCTCTCCTTCCTCCCGGTTTCTCGTTAGTCTAATGGAGGCAGAGTAATTCACTCAGCAGCGGCGTAATGTGACAGAGCGCTGGCTCAGCCTCTGGCCTGCCAGCATGCAGGACAGGATGGATGGACGGATGGATGGATGGAGAAAAAAGGAGGTTAGGGGGGGTGCGGAGAGATGGATGAGGCAGAAGGAGAGGTGGAGATCTGAGGGAAAGATGAAAGGACAGAGTCAAAGAAAGACACTGTTATGTAACCCTCTCATGTGTGTGTGTTGGATGTTTTTGTCGATGTCTCATGATCAAAGCTTACGCATAGAAGAGATGTAGCAACTGAAAATGAGTCAAAAATGTAATCCAATATTGTAAATACTTAAATTACACCCCTTATAATGTAATCATTGCAAGTTGATGTAATAATGAATTAAAATATAAGCTATTTAATTTTTAATTATTTCTTCCAAATTACATAAAAATTTCTAGGGAACCCACTTGAATTAAAAAAGACACATTTGTCACTTAAAGATATTTGATATCTCGGGAAATATTGAATATTGATCCGATACATTTATTACTTATAGAGGGACAATTTATTGCATTATCAGTTGCTACAAGGGACTTATGAGTTTGGCTGCCATGTCAGTTCACCTCTCTGTGTGTGTGTGTGTGTGTGTGTGTGTTATCTGTCTGTGTCTCCTTCCCTGTACACCCATTCTATCTCTGTGTGCCTAACGTATTTACTGTCTAACTTGTTTGTCATCTTTTAACGCTGGAAAGGAAAACTGGATCAGCCTCCCGATTGGCTGACGGGGGAGGGGGGGGTCGTCCAGCGAAGCGTTCTATTGGTCAACTTTTACCGGGCATGCAAAGCTCCTATTTATGGACTGGAGTAGCGTAGTCTAGCTTTAAAAAGAAGTAATGAATATGAATAAAGGATTTAAATAATGTTGAAAAAAAAAAAAAACAGTGAAGGATGCATGTGTGACTGGCTGTGTGAGTGACAGCTCCTCCAGCACCTCTCGTCAATGAGAAGCCCCACAATCTCTCCCTTTCCCTCCAATCAAATCCCTATGTGCATGTCCTGACTCCGCCCCCCCCCAATCCCCCCCCCCCCCCCCCCCCCCCGCTGTACTCCTCCTACTTGGACTGTTATTTTTCTGTAAAATAAAATCTGTGTACTTTTTGAACATAATGCCTATTATCACAGTAATTATTAATCTCTGATGTTAGGTACATTTAATGTTAGCAATAACGTAAATACATCGGTGACAGAATATATTTGATATTTAAATGCAGTGAAAATGTAACGTGGTGATAAAGCGATGATGATGATGGATAGAGGTTGTCGTTTAAAAGCAATATATATAAACGAAAAATGAGTGCCATATATGATTTTACTCGTTTTTTTTTCTTTTCTCTTGTTTCTGTTGGTTTGTTTCCAGTCCTCTGCCTCATCGTTGTCTGTTCCAGTCGCTAGTACTTTAAGTGTTGAAGGCTTCTATAGCGTCCCAGTATGTCTCTATGTATCATGAATGCCGGCTTGGTCAAGCTATAGCAACAGAAATAAAGACACCCTGCTGCTTCTGTCCACCTGGAGCCTTCACTGAGTCTGTCTGCAAACACACCGACACCTGTTAGAGCCACTCACATTCCAGTCCAGAGAGGTTTAGGATTCAGGATCTAATACTTTTACTGCCACGTGAATCAGGGGGTTCCTACGCAGGTCTGGAAAGTCTGGAAAAGTATTAAAAATGAATTTGATCATTTCCAGGACTTGGGAATTTGAAAAAATGTCTGGAAAAGTATGGAAAATGTTGCGGTTCAGGTCCGATACACACATAATTCTAGCTTTTATGCTGTTGTAGAGCCACTTTGAGTCAGAAACAACTGATAGCCCCTAAACCTGTGGACCTGAGCACACCTTCATCCCTTTAGCCACATAAAAGGTGTATTAAACGTATTTAAACTTGAGTGAGTTTTCTCTAAGTTTCCCTGAGGAGAGAAAGGGAACAAAAGGACAGAGGACAGTCCACTCACCTTTAGTGTTTTGAGTGTTTCCAGTGTTGGGGGACACAGGTTTGACTCATGGACAGGGTTCCTACGCTGGTCTGGAAAGTCTGGAAAAGTATTAAAAATGAATTTGATCATTTCCAGGTCTTAGAATAGTTTGGGAATTTGAAAAAATGTCTGGAAAAGTATGGAAAATGTTGCGGTTCAGGTCCGATACACACATAATTCTAGCTTTTATGTTGTTGTAGAGCCACTTTGAGTCTACAGTTTCTGTTGATGTGAAGAATAATGTTCAGATAGAGGGACGCTCTTATTACCCAGCCGCTGTCAGCATGCATTATATCAAATACAGACCAAAATCAAATCCGGTCAAGAACATTAGGGTCTGGGAAAAATCTGGAATTTTAAAATGGAAACCGTGTAGGAACCCTGCCAATCATCTCACATATTCTGATATTTGTGGCTGTGAAGAACAATCTTCATCTATACAGTGATATGACCTAGTTAGCAGGGGCAAGATGTCTATCTGCGTAAATCATATTGAACACCAGACAAAATCTTCAAAACAAATCAAGGTCTGGAAAAAAAGTATGGAATTTATTAATTGAAAATGTGTAGGAGCCCTGTGATGAGAATCTGTCTCAGTGTCCTAAGAGAGACAAGCCAGGACATCAGGCTCACATACACTCTTGGTACAGAGGGCTTTCAGGCAATGTAACACACCCTCTGGCAACCATACTGGAGGTCCTTTACATGAATTCACCCCTTAAATTCAGTGGTTCTCAACGTGGGGTCTGGGGACCACCAGGGGTCCTCTAGAGGGTTCCAGGGGGTCCCCAGCAAATTGATGAATTGTTAAACTTCACCATTATTTCATTTACAAGAAGTTAAGTAGAAGAATGACTGTTTTGATCATAGTTTCTCTGTTATCTCTCTACCTACAATACAGACAGTCATGGAATTCTGGACAAAATCATATCTGACAATAAAAATATTCTCAGATTTGGGTCCGAGAGACAAAATCCTATCAAATGGGGGTCCGTGGCCCCAATGTGGACTAAATTAGAGGTCCTTGATATGGAAAAGGTTGAGAATCACTGCCTTAAATTCATGCAAAATCCTCTGAAAATGAATTAATCCCATCAAAACCTCCTTAAACACCCTGTTCTTGACTCCTTACTTTCTAATTTAATGAAAAATTCAGACAGGAACTTATTAATTTCCACTTAATAACCCTGTAAACCATACACAAAACAAAAGACATGAAAAATCCCTTAATTACTAGAGTCTCTGTGAATCAACCCATGAATAAATCCCTTATAAACACATACTAACCTTACTTTTTTTAAAGCTATGTTATTTTTAATGGATAATTAATGTTTATGTAATGGAGAAATTAAGGACATTTCAGGGATAAAATTCAGGGGTTAGGGTTAGTATCTGGTCAGCTAACCATGACTCATCAATACATCTGATTAGCACACTAGATAACATAGTAGTTGTTTAGCCTGCACAGTAACTAACTAACCTAACAAATCTGCCTTATCATTCAATTTACTTATAACATTAGCCTTAGCTTTTTCAGGTATCTCTCTTTTTCTAGCCTGGATGTTATATATTTATATTAGAGATTTGGTTTAGTTATTTATATAGTACCAGAAATACATAGTACATCTCTTGTACCATAGCAGAACCGTTCATGGTGCTATAAAAGCAGATTTTCTCAACCTTGTTCATATCAAGGACCCTTAATTTAGTCCACATTAGAGCCACGGACCCCTATTTGATGAGATTTTGTCTCTCTGACCCAAATCTGAGAATATTTTTATTGTTAGATATGATTTTTTCCAGAATTCCATGACTATCTGTATTGCAGGCAGAGAGATAACAGAGAAACTATGATCAAAACAGTCATTCTTCTGCATTCTCTAATTGTGTTAACTTCTTGTAAATGAAATTATGGTGATTAA
>NW_027284322.1:0-29421 GCF_046629955.1 Centroberyx affinis | reverse complement strand
GCAAATTATTATTACCAATGAAGAAGAATTATTTCATAACAATATTCAGAACAGAGATGAAAAGAATAGAACTTAAAACAAGTGTAATTGTATATGCATCTCCTCCAAGTTGTATGTTCTCTGTATTATGTGTTGAATAAAAAATCTGTAAAAAAAAAAAAAAAAAAAAAAAATTCAAGCTCCGCCCATACTGTTTGATTGACAGGTGATCTGTGGGACAGTGCAGTGCAGAAACACCACAGTGATGAGGCTGAGGGACAAAGATGGAGACTGAATAATAAAACAAGGGACTCATGGACTTCCACTTTAAAGAGTCTGGTTCCCACAGTTTAAGTTTGAGTCCTGAGCTGAAAAAGCTGAAAAGAGCTGAAAAATGACCGAGAACCAATGATCTCTAAATGAACTGCTTTCAATTTACTCTTTGAATAGATTTGTATTAAACGTGAATTAGTTGCGACCTTGATAATGAGCGCTAGCAGCAACGTTCAGGTAATTGCAGCGGGGGAGTTGAGTGCTAACAGCTAGCTAAGCTACAGTTAGCATGTCATGTTAACGCTGGGCAAAGTAAACCTGAAAGGAGATGAAAAAGATAAATGGGTTTATGTAAGGTACAGATGTAACTGCTCTATCTCTCTCTCTCTCTCACACACACACACACACACACACACACACACACACACACACACACACACAGAGACATACATATTCTGGGACAAGAACTAATTACAAAATCTGTGATTAACGTGACTGAGGCGTTTTGTACCTCTCTCATCTACGACACGGACTAAATATAACGTCCGCCAAACAAACAGGAACACACACACACACACACACACACACACACACACACACACACACAGTATCCTTTAAACTGTTTCCAATAATACCCCCAGACACATCCTGTCTTTCTGTTATTGCTAGGCTAAGACACCAGATTTACAATAGTGTGTGTGTGTGTGTGTGTGTGTGTGTCTGCATGCTATTGTTTGTATGTGTAGGCACATTTGAGTCTGACCTCATACATGCACGCTCGCTCCTATGTGTGTGTGTGTGTGTGTGTGTGTGTGTGTGTGTGTGTGTGTGATGCAGTGGGTGTACTGTGGGGACAGATTTAGATTTACCATTGTCTGTAATGTTGCTGTGGCATTTGGCAGCAGCAGAGTCTTCACTCCCAGCAGCAGTGACGCACAGGCTGACTGTGACTGAGCTTTCAGACGGAGATGCAGTTTGCTGAATGGTTTCAAAAGTTTTAATCCCCAGACTGGAAGTTTTTTTTTTTTTTCTTCCAGTTTAACATTTCAATTCAACTTGTGGTGAGATGTTTTTATGAGATGCTGTTTTTCGTCTTCCTTTACCAGCATACTGTAATACAGCGTTCTCTCTCACCTATAGGAGAAACAGTTTTTATTCCTTTGCCTCCTCCTCCTCTGAGTGGCAATGCACAATGCACTTTTTACATTTAATTTTGCACAATAATAGCAATACCTTACAGTTGAAATTCTACTTTTTATTCTATTTATTTTTTATCTAGTATAGTAGCTGTAGTGTAGTGTAGTATTGTAGTTGTATAGTATATAGTAGTCATAGATGTGTAGTTTATAGTAGTTGTAGTGTAGTTTTTGTGTATATATATATATTTTGTAATTTTGTGTTCTGACTTTTACCTTCCTTATTGTGTGTGTTTTTCGTCATTTATGTGAATTGCTGCTGCAACACTGTAATTTCCCTTTGGGGATAAATAAAGTACTCTACTATCTATCCATCTATCTATCTATCTATCTATCTATCTATCTATCTATCTATCTATCTTTCTTTTTTCAATGTTTTTAATCATTTGTGCAAATAAAATGACCTAAATTTAAAATGTTGTATAGAATTGGCTACAGTTCAGGCTGCTGCAATACTAATGGAAGTTAGACACATGATAGGGCAACTCCTATGATGGCTAACATCATAGGAGTTGCCCTATAATACTGAAGGGCAGGTGCATAATGGAGGATTTCTATCATGGCTACAACTATACAGAATACTAAAGCCACACTAGACAATTTTAACAGTGATTCTAAGGTCGGTTGGGACTTCTGTACCAAGGAGCAAGAAACAATAGAAGTTCTATTTTTTAATATTTGTATTTTCAGTGAACTGTTCGGGACAAATTTGCATGTTTCTGCATGACAGAACAAGGTAATGTGTGTGATCCCTCGTCTTCGTGTGTGTGGAGGGAGAGAGGGCAAGTAAGCCAACTGAATGTGTATATGAGTGCACTTCTGTGTGTGTGTGTGTGTGTGTGTGTGTGTGTGTGTGTGTGTGTGTGTGTGTGTGTGTATGCGTGTGTGTGTGTGTGTGTGTGTGTGTGTGTATGCGTGTGTGTGTGTGTGTGTGTTCTAGCTGGCCAGTCTGGCCACTATCCATCTTCCTGGTTAGGTGTTGATGAAAATCTCAGTGTGAGCTCAGGACAGACTTGGCTCTCTCTGACCATACTGTCACTACAGCAGCAGAACAGAAAAATATGAGACCAGGTGAACTTAGAGTATCTACTGTGTACTGAACATGCTGTACAAGTGCAGCAACGTTACAATATACACACAGGACAGGCAAAACTTAAGTATTAATACAATGGTGAGTAGGGGACAGGCATATTTCTGGACTTCAAATATTAATTTATATAGGGAGATATACACTAAATATACAAAATATTAGGCATACCTTCCTAATATTGAATTGAATTATACTTCATTTAATTGTTTAAATAAATTAGGGATCACAGCTTTCATCTGGATTCACCTGATCAGCCGGTTTCATGGAACAAGCACAGATCCTGTACAGACCCACGGTGTGTGTTCAATTCTCTGCACTGAAGCACTGCGACATGGTTAAATTAACATTAATTCCACTAACGTTACTTAAATACCACAAGATAATAACGTTACCTACTGTTAAAGTTTGTAGGGCAGCAGAAGACGAGTTATAGTTTACAAATCCTTTACTAAAACACAGAGTTTGGAGCAACTTCTGGAATGTTTCACTTTTGTTTTCACACTGGGAGACTCCATGTAGAAATATGATTTCAATGGGTAGACACCAGTGATGGCTGCATATACAGTATATATACAGGCAAAGCTTCAGACGCTCTTCCTTTCTACCAGTGGTGGAAAGTAACTAAGGACATTTACTCAAGTACTGTACTTAAGTACAATTTTGAATATTTCCATTTTATGCTACTTTGTACATTTTAGAGGGAAATATTGTACTTTTTACTCCATTACATTTATTTCACAGCTATAGTTACTAGTTACTTTTCAGATCAATATTTTATTTAAAACATTTGACCATCTTTATAAAATAACTAAAAAACAATAAAATAGCATTGTTATAGATTAGACTACCCAAAAGTATAGCTAAATTGTTAAGATTAGCTTCACGTTAACAACTTTAAAATGCTGCTTACATGTACATGTATGTCAATAAATCAGTATTAATATTCCAATAATTTATGAAAAATATAACTCTCTAAATGGGGACAGTTTGCATAATGAGTACGTTTACTTTGATACTCTAAGTACATTTTGCTGCCAATACTTATGTACTTTTACTTAAGTAAGATTTTGAATGCAGGACTTTTACTTGTAATGGAGTATCTTTACATTGTTGTATTGCTACTTTTACTTAAGTGAAAGATCTCAGTACTTCTTCCACCACTGCTTTCTACACTAAAAAAGGGGTTGTAGAGTGGCCCAGAAGGTAGAGAGACTGTGCTGTAATCAGAAGATCACAGGTTCAATCCCTGCCACACCTATGTGTCCTGCAGAAGTGTCCTGGAGCAAGACACTGAACCCCTACTGGATCATTCATTGTACATCGCTCTGGATAAGGGAGTCAGCTAAAAAAAACGTAGCATATTAGGAATAATTGGAGCAAGAAACAGAGGCAGAAAAAATGAGAGGCAGGAACAGAGATCTAATATTCACAGATAGATACCAGATCTGTGTTCCTACCTCTCAACTTCTCTGTTTCAGTCTCTGACACACACACACACACACACACACACAATTCTCTTAATTATATCCAAGGTCACAAGCAGGTCAACAGAGTCTGAGGCGCTGTCCTACAATGTGTGTGTGTTCCTGCCAACAGTTTTCCTGCTGAAGCATCACACATTAAAGATAAAACAGCCTCCCTTTAAGCTGATACAGTATTCAGCAGCTAGTACTCTACACAATACACACTACAATACACTATAAACACTATAAAGTTGCTGACTGTAGACTTTGGATTCTGTGTTTTATCGTTCTCATTAAATTAAAAGTTCAGTCATTCTGCATTTATACATTTTGAGCATTTTTGAACGACTCTTGCCCACTTTACAATGAGTTAGCAGTCTTGCTCAAGGACGTTTGAACGACTCATGGCTGTTGCTTGGGGATTGAACCTGTGACTTTTCAGCTGTGGGACAATCACTCTAACCCCTCGATCACCCTGCTGCCCCAGATGAGCAGACATTTTCAATTCACATCCTTTTTCAGTGTCTCTAAATCAGTGATTCTCAACCTTTTTCATATCAAGGACCCTTAATTTAGTCCATATTAGGGCCACGGACCCCCATTTGATGAGATTGTTTTTTATCTCTGACCGAAATCTGAGAATAATTTAATTGTCAGATATGATTTTGTCCAGAGTTCTATGACTATCTGTATTGTAGGTAGAGAAATAACAGTGACACTATGACCAAAACAGTCATTCTGTAATGTGTTAACTTCTTGTAAATGAAATAATAGTGAAGTTTAACAATTCATCAATATGCCTGGGACCCTGAAAACCCCTCAAGGACCCCTGGTGGTCCCCGGACCCCACGTTGAGAACCACTGGTAAACTGATCAGCTCATTTGTGTTATTTATGGCCCGCACAATAAATGGCAATTTTGTTGTTTAAATTATGAACGATAGAAGTGGTGATAAATTATGACAATAGCTCTGTTTTCAACAAATTACCTCTATTTTAATCATATTTGGATTTATCAAATCACTTGACAAATTTTCACTCAATTTTTCAAATCACAAGCATTTTCATCAAATCTAATTGCATCATTTATTTTTTGTTATTTCCACCCCTCAGACAGTGATGGTTAGCTGACCAGATGCTATGGTTAGCTAGCTAACAAGCTGACATTATCTAAACACTAAATCAATCAGATGGATCAGTGATGAAATGATCAGTTCAGTCAGAAACAGACAGAAATTAACCGTCTGTTCAGTTCTGTTGAGACGGACAGAAACACAGTCAGCTGTTCACAGAGCTGAGGACCTCCAACATGGCCGCCAGAGGGGGGTTACATCACCTGAAAACCTTCTGTTTACCTTGTCTGACACTACACATTGAATACATTTTAAATCTCATGTTGGAATGAAACTCTTCAGGTTGACTGCAGGTAGGCAGCAACACACTCCATAATATGGAGGCATGGTAAGATGCCCAAGATAAAGTTCAGCTGGCATAGAAACACTAGTTACTTAGCAACTGGTAAAGGGGGTGGAGGGGGGGGGGGTAACATGGCTGCCACTGAAAACTACACTGGACAAACTGTGTGGATCGACGGCTCCGGTCTCTCCTGCTCAAGTATTCTCTTTGTGATTCTCTTTTGAAACAGCAGGAAGACGAGACAGCTTCAGTTAAAAGTTAAAAGTATCAACACAGTGTGATACTGAGCTATTTCCCTGAGGTTACAGTTTAGATACACTGAGCAGCCAAGTACCTTTAATGACATATCATTAAAATATTGATTAAAAAAAACTGTTATATAATACAATCTTAGTCTGGTCTAAGGGTTTTTTGAACATTTCACCAGCATGAGCCAGGATGTATTAACATCCAGTTGTGTAGTAAATGTTTGACTACAGTTCCAGTTTATAAAATCTCCTCCACCTCATTTGCATTTGTGTTGCATCAGGCCTTCACGTGCCTCAAGAAATTGTGCCACAAATTAAAATTTCACAACATGCTGATATATGCCACAGTTTGCTTTATCATGTAAATGCTTCAGGATGCAGCATAGAAACAAAACCAACCAGTTGTGTAATATCTTGATTTATGCTACAGTCTGTCTCTGAAACATACAGATCTTTGCCATAATTTGCAGCATAACGTCTCGACAAGCACCATAGAAACCAATTCAACCAGTTCTCTTATATGGTGATGCGTTTTTCTCCCTATTTCTATTTCTATTCTATTTCTACTATCCCTTTACCTATCTTTTTAATAGGTTATACTATAATTTATTTTATGTAGTTCATTAAACTGTGACATAGGGTTGGGCGATGTCTACCAAATTGGCATATGACGATGTCCACAGTGAAACGACGATGACATCGTTGTACGGGGGGATTTTATAGACGAACAAGAAAAGATCTTCCATATGTCCGTAATGAAACGGATATATACTTTCTTTTATACTTTTTGCATGTATGTAGCCTATGTTGGATATTAATTACTATTTCCTCCCTATAGCCTATGCTTAAGCAACCTCATTAAGCAGATCATCTGATTATAGAAAAATATTTTAAATAGGAGTCATAGTGTTGTAACGGCATAACTGCAGCACTTCGCTTCATGTTTGGTAGGCGTAAAATTTCGGTTCCTAGGAGAGAACGGGAGAGTAGTCCGTTGTGTCTGTCCGTCTCTGTTCATTTCAATTCATTTTCAATGAGAGCTGTCCGTTGTCCGGGCAACGCCGGGCAGCGCAACCCAGTTGAACTTTTTCTTGATGGATTCGTCACCACAAATCAGAGGCATTTTTTTTTTTTTTTTTAAATAGCGTTTACGTTCCAAAACAACCCAATGGACAGAAATCTATCCGTTAGTATTTCTGTCCATTTTTTGACGGATCAGTGTGGCCGGAGTTCGCTCTGTAGGTAAGTTTGAATCCTCAGTTTTGAGATAAGACTCACCCCCTGATTTACTAAGGCAGGCGCAAACCAGGTAAATTTACCTGGCCTAAATTACAACATGCTTTCACTGGGCGGCAAATAGTGTGATTAAATAAGCTGTTTTTCCTTTAGTAAATCAGGTGCAAGGAGCTATTATAATAATTAGAATAAACCCATCCTTCATTTTTGCGCTCTCTGTCTGGGGGCTTTAAGTCACGATGTTGCGATGTAGAGGCTCAGTAGTCGATGACTGTCGGCCATCGGCGATGGATGATGGCAAGGGCGTCACTTTGTGTTGAAAAGTGGTGGGGACATAAGGGCTCAGATGAAAAACATTTTTTAAACGGTCTTCAACATATGCGATTTTAGGCAATGTAATGGGGGGGATATGGTATGAGGTCAGAGTAGATAATTACAGCGAGAAAAAAATTGTATAACAGTGCATCAAAAGGGCAAAGCCTAGGCTACTACAGACTCAGCATAAAACGCACAACAACGTCGACCGCACAAGTACAGTCATCCATATGCATCACATCCACAGCTGCATCTCCATGTCAATCGAACAATGCCAATATCACATCTACTGTAGAAAGCACCTGTGTATGTCAGTCAGCCCAGTGATAACAATATCACTGCCCTAAAATATGACAAGGTAGAAACAACTGAAGGAATAACGTTAACAACGTTAGCTAAAGATAATAAATCAGCCTTATCTTTAGATGGTAAGTTAAACCTTAAGCCTTAAGTTAAGTAAGTTAAGCCTTGTTTCGATGCTGCATACTTTTTTTTTTTTTGAGAAACAGAGAGTTCACAAGAGTTCATGAGTCAAGTTCAACCAATCATTCAGACTCATTCCACACAATTAATTCATACATTTCACACAATTAAACTCAAATACCACCCCTGTCAGTCTCCTCCACTGGGGGCCGCCACAGGATAATCAATCATAGAAAAGTCCAGTAGCTAGCTACACACACAGACTGTAAAAAAAAAAAAAATGGACGTATTCACCGTGACGTCACCCATTGGTTTGTGGAGTCCCGTTTTGAAGCTAAAAGTTGGGGATTACGAGCGCCACCATGTTAGCGCGAGAGGGGTTTCCTACAGAGCCGCAGCGCCACGTGCTATTGGTCCGTGATCGGCGAGCTGCACGATCACTGGACAGGCGACCTGTCAATCACGCCCCAAAGCACAGTCTGCTTTATCGTCTATTTTACTCTAAATGGGACCATAATTTACAAAATGAACATCATGCTGTATTGAAGAAGACTTGAAACTAGCGATTGAGACCATAAACTCATTAGGAAAGTGTTTACTGTGGTAATAAATCAAGTGAGAAGTAGGGTCATTTTCCCATAGACTTCTATATAATCAGACTTCTTTTTGCAGCCAGTGGAGTCGCCCCTGCTGGCCATTAGAAAGAATGCAGGTTTAAGGTTTATTGTGCAAATAAACCTTTCTCAAAGCGTTCTCATTTGTTGTTATTTGGTGCAAGCTATTTTTCAGAACATTTTTAACAAATTATGCTTTTAAAAAGTGATGGGGACAAAATCGGCCATTTCAAAAAGTGGTGGGGACATGTCCCCAGCGTTCCCAGTGTAAATGACACCTATGGATGATGGCATCGTCCATCGGACCAACCCTACTGTGACATGCATTTTTAACTGTGACATCAACCTGCTGAGGGACAACAGATGAAAATTAGCCTGGTGGCTAAATCTGGCATATTTAGATTTGGTTTTAAATATTCATTAATATGCATTGTCGCCAAACTAGAATTTATAACCTCCTCCTCTCCTCCTCTTCTCTCCTTGTCTCCTCTCCTCTCCTCTCCTCTCCTCCATGGTGGGACACACAAACACACAAACCGCTCTCCAATTATAGTAGTGGATAAATCATAAATAAATCATAAATCAAATTCTGCAACATACTGAACTGGGCCGTAATCCATAGCATAACGCTTTTACAGCTCAGAAACTCAGCCAGTTCTGTTGTATATTAGTTTGTGCCACAGTCTAGTTCTGCAGCCGTCTTTTCTCTGCTGCATCATGACCAATGTTACTCAGAAAGCAGCAGAGTAACCAGTTCAGAAACCAGAGTAACAAGTTCAGAAACCAGAGTAACCAGTTCAGAGACCAGTGTAACCAGTTCAGAAACCAGAGTAACCAGTTGAGAGACGAGTGTAACCAGTTCAGAAACCAGAGTAACCAGTTCAGAAACCAGTGTAACCAGTTCAGAAACCAGAGTAACAAGTTAAGAAACCAGAGTAACCAGTTCAGAGACCAGTGTAACCAGTTCAGAAACCAGAGTAACCAGTTCAGAAACCAGAGTAACCAGAGTAACCAGTGTAACCAGTTCAGAAACCAGAGTAACCAGTTCAGAAACCAGTTTAACCAGTTCAGAAACCAGAGTAACCAGTTCAGAAACATGCTGGTCGCTGCAGCTTGCCACACTGTGCCGTCTGCTCATTTCACTTCACTGAATCTGTATGTTCATCCTGCGCTGAAACCAATGGCCTAGTTTGACATTAGACACACTGCTGCATCTACACACCCCCAGGCTCGGGCTTATGCAGTATGTGTGTGTGTGTGTGTGTGTGTGTGTGTGTGTGTCAGAGAGAAAGAGAGAGTTAGAGAGTGAGTATGTCTCAGTGTATGTGTGTGTGTGTGTGTGTGTGTGTGTGTGTGTGTTGGGGGGGGTATAGTACCATGGCTATACCACCACCACCATAATCAATTAAAATAATTTCCATCAATCTGCTGTTGGTCACTGAGCAGCTACAATGGAACAATCAGGCATTAAGTGCCTTGCTAGGTTAACATGTTTATTATTACAGAATACCACCGGTGTAATTTTACTATTTACTGTATGATCTCTTCACATTCGATTCTGGCAGAATGGAACGACTTTTGATTTAATTGCAACTGTAATGATCTTGGTGTTATAAAGTCATGTTAGGAGAGAGTACAATACACGTGTTGTTTAAAACGATGGATTACATTAGTCCACATTGTGGACAACAAAGTTTCTAGTCAAGGACCACCAATATGGCTGCCAGAAGGTGTGTTAGGTCACATCAAAGCCCTTGACAGCACTGAAGGACCAAATGACATTGATCCAGATCGCTGCTTTCTTGACCCTCCTTGGTCACTCCTGTGGTCTTAGCTCCTGTTAGCTCTTAGCACCTTTGTTTTAGCGAGCAACACTAAACACATGCTTGTGGGAAGTGTTGGTCATGGCTGCTGCTGTTGGTTTGAAACTCATTGGAAGCAAGGTGCTCTTTCGCTAAAAGTTTAAATACATTTAACCTCAAGTACTTAGCAGTCTTAGTGCTAAAAATGTGAAGATTTTAGTGGTGGTAGCTACATGTAACGTGTTCTTTATACTGAAAACAATGTAATGAAACAATGGAAGGGGGCGATCACACTGAGAAGTCGCCACCAAAATGCGTCGCCACCAAAACCGTTGTTTTCCTGTGGTACGGTGCGCCTGGTGCGCGCTCTTCTGTTTCGATGCACAACGCGTTTTTCTGGCGGTTTTTAGGCGCGCATAAAAGTTAAAATATTCTCAACTTTTCAGCACAAGGCGCGGAGTCGCCCCGCTCGTCAATGTCACACTTGAGCCAGGCGGCCAATCAAATCAAGCAGAAGGTGGGCTTTCCTTCCTGTTTTGATGCCGTTTGGTGTGGTGGGAACGGTGGGACAGAGGAAAACACAGATGAACAGCTGATATTAGCGGTCTGTAACCTGGTCACACGCAGCCCGCGGCAAAAAGACATTGCAATGTGATTAAGGTAACAAAGCCGAGGCAATTGGAGTTGCCCAAAAAGTTGCTCCGTGTATCACTGCCTTTTAAACCTGAAGTTCAACCCCGACTTGTGTTGAATTGCTTCATCATCACCAACAAATAATGTCATGCATTTCTATTGGTAGCTATTCATGATAAAAGGCCATGACAAATGAGGAGGTTAATTCAGGCTGTGCTTATTTAAATAAGAGATTTTTATCACCAAGAGGATTTAATAGCTGCTGCCAGGCTGATCAAAAACTCTGATTAGAGTTCAGAATCGAAGAGTGAAACATCTTAGAAAGAGAAACAGAAGAAAAAAAGTAATGGCTGGAGAAAAATACAAAATGAGGAGGAGAGGTTAAAGAGAAAAAGAGACAAAACAAATAAGAGAAGGGGTAAAAGGACGATAAGGAGAAATTGAAAAAGCAAAGATGCAGAGATGAGGAAAAGGATGGGGAGAAAAGGAGATGAAGGAAAGAAAGGGCAGAAGCGAGTGAAGAACAGAAGGAAACGGACGATGAAAGGAGTGAGAGCGGAAAAGAAAGTACCCAGGTAGTCGGAGAGGGTAATAAAGCTGATGAGTAGCTGGTAGAAAGCCTGGGAGCCTTGTAAGCAGAAATGTACCAGCGCTGCTTTGGAAGATCACACACTTAATAAAAGTAATGGCCTCTTGATTCACTGGCCATTAGGACCAGAACAGATACTGTACAGGGTTTCTTCACATCCTTAAATACAATTTGAATCAGATTTATATTGGTGAATGTACCGTTCACTATCCATTTAGACCCACAGAGATAACCTTTATATCCTTACAAGACTGTTGGAATGGGATTTACTGTATATTGTCCGCTGTACTTAAATTAAATTATCTGAAACACTGATTTATATTGGTTTTTGTTCTTACCCGGGTCAATTGATTCACTTTAAGGCCATTGATGAGAGATATTTTTCAGATATCTTTGCATCCTTAAAAATGTATTCTGAGTGGACAGATTATTTGGACCATCTGCTCTATCCATGAAATAGACTAACAAGGTGAATCCAAGCATCAAGTATCCTGCCGCAGCAGCCAAAGCCTCGGCCGACTAGGGGCGCGTTCACAGCAAGCGAGTCGGGAGCAATTTATTCAAACATACTCCTTTAGTTTGGTTTGTTTGTGCAGATGAGACCGATGCCGATGCGTGACACCAAATACAGGTGATCAAAAATCAACTGAGGGCAATCCTCTGTCTGGACTGATGCTCCTATTCAGCTATTTCTTCATGTGTTTGTAACTGGAATGAACACAAGAGAAGCTAAATTAGAGGAAAGAGGGCAGACAAATCCATCATGTTACCGAGACTGGAATCAGTCTTTGTTTTGACTTCTCTCCCGACTTCTCTCTAATGCCAATCTCTAACCAGGCGGATGACAGGTTTTATTATTGTTTTGTTTTATTAGGATCCCCATTAGCTGGCAAATTAATGACAGCTAGTCTTCCTGGGGTCCTCACAAAAAGCAACACAATAAAAATAATCAATAATACTAGAACAAGAATACTTAAGACAACAATAATAATAGTATAAGGAAACAAATTAATTTAAACTAAATCCAGTGAAAAAAAATTAAAAAAAAATATATATAAACATAGAACAAATAATAACAATTAAATAAAATCAAAGTTTACATGGTCGGTTTCATCAGTTCTATATATTCTAATTGATCAACTAGGAATGTAAGATTCCTAGAAGATAAAACCTTCCTAAAGAATACGAGAAGGGAAGTAAGAAGTCTGTGTTGAACCGGCAGCCATGACAGACGTTTATGTGCATTGAAATAACGTTTGTTCTTTTTGAGCATTGAAGTACTACTCTGGCAGCTATATTTTGTGCCAGCTGAAGTTTGTTCAATTCTTTCTTAGACGCTGATGACCATATAATTGGACAATGTTCAAGATGTGACAAAATAAGTGACTGTACAACCTGGTTACCAAATTTCTGTCCAATAAATGAGCTTCTTGTGAGTCATGTGACTTTTGTTTACAAGCCCTGGTTCACTTGGATTTAGGTAGTGTTAACGAAACTGAACCAAATGCGAAAATGCAACAAAGTCACGTTTTCCGCTATGGTTTGGACGAAAGAAAACAAACTGTACGTGTGATCGCATTCGCAACATGAGAGGGAGCTGAGTCCTGCTCGTACTGCCCTGTTTCTATGCTCTGCTTTGGACCGTTCGGCACATCTGTCCTGTTTTCACAATCTGCTGTGTGTCTCTGCACATGACCTGTACATATCTCTGGACATATGCGACTTGCACAATACTCTGTAAACCAACAGCCATCTGTAAATCTGTTTACATGGAAATAGGCGACACATTCTGCACACATCGAGGAATCTTTGCACAAGAAATATAGGTGACTTCTGTAAATTTGTAAATCTGTAAACTGCCAACACCTACAAATCTGTAGCCATCCTATACTATGTTAGCCATTGTTAAGAAACATTTTATTATCATCAAAGATTTATTAGCCATCTCTTTCTTTCTTTATATATTTTTTTTTTTTTACTGTTCAGCCTACTCCTATATTGTTTGCTGCAGCAATGACCCAATTCCCCCCCCGGGGATCATTAAAGCTCATCTCATGTTTTGTTGATTCTCTATTCATTTCACCTATTAAACCAACCTGAGTCATGACAGGAGATGTAGAAACGGGCTCGGATGTTCCTTGTATTCATGCTTCTAAAGGCGTTCCAATGAATTTATTTTTATCCATAGAGCTTGTTGTGTAATCCAAAACAGTTTTCTATTCTATTTTTTTTCTATTTTCCCTATTCTGACTTAAAGCAACACTGACTCCTAAGCCTCCACAGAAGCCAGGGATAACTCTGTCTGAATGGAGGTGAGGTGATGATCACAAAATCTACTTACTCTTTGTAAAGTTTCGAACCAGGATGGGAAAGTATCTCCAGCTAAAAGCCAAATGCTGGTCAGTTTTGACTGTGGCTGATAGGTTTGTCTTTGCACCTTTTTTTCACCTTGTCAAACATTTTGGTATTTTTTGCACCAGCTTTTTTTTTTTACCTTTATAGTGTGCAAATTCTTTTTGATCTTGAATTCTGAATTTACACACCTGAGACTTTTTATCTTTTTTGGACACAGAGAGCACAGACATTCTCTCTTACAAGGTTTTGTCTATTCAAGCAAACACTTTAGCAGGTAACCAACCGTAACCAATCGTCTGGAGGATCTCTTAAAAATCCCATTTGGCTTGTGAAATAGTGAATGTGGCTGGTGCATTTTGGATTCCATCAGCCACTATGGCCAGCGGACCAAAAAGTCAGATTCCTGTACTGGTTTGTGGGTGATGCATGATCTTGCTATTGCAATTATCCCAGTCTGTCTCACTCTTTCTTAGATTAAAGTTGCGTTGAGTATTCTGTGACTTAATCAACCTCAATCGACTCTTGAGTGTCTTGATTTTGGTTTTGGTTTTGTCGTTCATCATGTCATCATTGAGTCGTAATTGTTGAATCACTGATATTGATCAATAACCCTATATCAAGCCCCTGCAGAAGTATAATTGTGTGCTATGGGGCAGTAAATATCTCACTTATTGCCTCTTTAAAAAGATGTAGAACATTCACTCTGTCATCCTGGTGACTCAGCTCAAAACATCACGAGTCAACCCTCCCCCATCTTTCCCGGCACTCTCTTCTACTGTATCTAATTAGGCAGAAATATACCCCAAAATAATCTTGATAAAAGGTATGTAAACATCAAACCTAATCAACCCTCTCATCAGAGGGTTTGTTCCCCTATTTTGGAGCGCACATAAACACCTCATCTATTTCACAGTGAGGCTTGTCACATCAATTCTCCACCCTCCTCGCTTTCCTTTTTCAACCGCTCCCTCTATCATCCCCTCGTCTCTCTCTCCTTATCGAAGAAGCCGGCATCCTTTTCTTTTACATTTCAGGCGTCACGCTCGCGCTCTTATCCAGAGCAACTCGCAATCCATGAGCAGGCAGAGGGGTTCAGTGTTTTGACAGGTTACACGGCTGCTGCGTGGATCAAACCTGTGACCACTAGCTCACCCTGTGCATCACTGAATTAAGTCCAATCTGAAATCAGACTATGAGCAGAATCTGTCCTACAAGTGAAGATATGTCATTCCCCAATCAGACTTAATCCGTAATGTATTTAAATTAATCCCAAATGTACTGAGATTAAACCAGGTAGGCCTGTTTATGGACTATAGATCTTCATTGCAAGTTTGATTCACTGATGAATTGTTTCCACCATGAAAACATCATAGAGAGCCAGCTAAAAAATGCGGTAAAAAAAATGTCATGTAAATCCAACGGCAATGAATCTGCAACACAATCATGCAGTAGCAACGGATTTCTCATTTAAAACCAATATAATCAACTAATAAATTGTGATGTATTATTATAGATTACTGTAAGATACCCAGCAGTATATAAAGTAGTGGAAATCAGCCTCACCTTTTCCAGCTGCAACATTAAAGTGATGCTTACACATTAATGCATCAATAATTATAATTCAGTCATATAGTATTATACTGTATTATTCTGAAATGGGCCATTCTGCATAATGAGTACTTTTACTTTTGTTGCTTTAAGTACATTTTGATGCTAATACTTTTGTACTTTTACTTAAGTAACATTTTAAATGCAGGACTTTTACTTGAGTAAAAGATCTGAGTACTTCTTCCACCACTGATTGTACGAGAGCGAAGGAATATTTCTGTTGTGGTAAAAAATACACATACAAAGAAAGTTTTCCAGGTATGAAGAAAAGAATGCAAATGAGAAAAAACATTAACCTTGAATTCACACCAATAGCAAACACATCACTGTGCTAATGTCCAATAACTAATTTGACTTTGACAACCAACTGTAGCATTAGGCGACATGTACGGTTTACCAATGCTGACATATCATTGGCTGCTGTCGGGCGATGTCACCCAAAAGTTCAGCTACAGCCAATTTTTCCACCTAGACAAACTAGTAAATGAGGTGAATGTGAAATATATCAGCTATTAGCCCCATTCATATTATTCTGTTACATCAACACACGGCCATCTTGGTAGGAAAATAACAGGCGATTCAAATAAATTAACAGGTCATTATAATCAAATGAAAGCCACAGCCAACGAGCTGCATACATGGTAAAGCACCATATTGGTAGGAAATACATGTGACATGGGAATACTATGAATTGGCATGGGACTCTCAGTTTTGTGAAATTTGCTGAACTCACCAAAGCCACAAACATATTTGTATAAGGTCAAGATTTTACAATTCTTCACTTTCAGCAAAACAAAACTTAAAAGTTTGCACTGTGTCTATAAGAAGAACGAGAGAAAGAAATTGCACGCCAAAGACAAATTACGGCTGAAATCACTGAGAGTTTAATTGCCACGGTCCTTCAGTCTTCACTGAAATACGGGAGGTAACTTGTGCTTGAATTTTGACTTAGGAAATTACAGACATGGCACATTCACACACCTAGAAATCACCTAAAATTATGGCTAATCACTTACGTCCCCAGGTAATATTAGTCCTGTGTGAATAGGGCTTTTGTCTCCTGTCACAGCAAATGAATGGACTTCCAGTTGACTGATTTCTGCAGTCGGGAATCTCACCCAGCATCCTATAGTGTTCTCTAAAAGGATATTTCATCTCTATTAAGGAGGTGACAACTTCTCTAAAGAGACTCTATTGTGGCGTCCTCGCTAGCCTTAGCAGTTCTTTTTGATCATACTGACATAAAAAGACTGTGTGCAAAAGCTTTGAGCGGTGAGGGGAGGAGAGAGGAGAGGAAAGGGGAGGAGAGGAGAGGAGTGGAGAGGGGAGGAGAGGAGAGGAGAGGAGAGGAGAGGAGAGGAGAGGAGGGGAGAGGAGAGGAGAGGAGAGGAGAGGAGAGGAGAGGAGTGGAGAGGGGAGGAGAAGAGAGGAGAGGAGAGGGGAGGAGAGGAGAGGAGAGGAGAGGAGAAGAGAGGAGAAGAGGAGAGGAGAGAAGAGAAGAGGAGAAGAGAAGGGAAGAGAAGAGAAGAGAAGAGAAGAGAAGAGAAGAGAAGAGAAGAGAAGAGGAGAGGAGAGGAGAGAAGAGAAGAGAAGAGGAGAAGAGGAGAGAAGGGAAGAGAAGAGAAGAGGAGAGAAGAGGAGAGAAGAGAAGAGAAGAGAAGAGGAGAGAAGAGAAGAGAAGGGAAGGGAAGAGAAGAGAAGAAGAGAAGAGAAGAGAAGAGAAGACAAGAGAAGAGAAGAGAAGAGAAGAGAAGAGAAGAAACAGAAGACTAATTCGGCCTCCATGAGTCTCCCACATTCATTTACTTCCACAATGGCTTCCTGCTAACATGTGACAGAGCTGTGGATGAGGAGAGGAGAGCAGAGGCTGCTGGGAAACGACAGCAGCACAGAGCGTTAACTAGAGCAGTGGGTTCTCAACATGGGGTCCGGGGACCACCAGGGGTCCTTGAGGGGGTTCCAGGGGGTCCCCAGCAAATTGATGAATCGTTACACTTCACAGTTAATTAATTTACAAGAAATTAACACAATTAGAGAATGCAGAAGAATGACTGTTCTGATCATAGTTTCTCTGTTATCTCTCTACAATACAGACAGTCACGGGATTCTAGACAAAATTGTATCTGACAATAAAAATATTCTCAGATTTTGGTTCGAGAGACAGAATCTCATGATAATGTGGACTAAATTAAGGGTCCTTGATATGAAAAAAAGTTGAGAACCACTGAACTAGAGGAAGCGCCTCATCGCTCAGTCTGTTTACGGAGAAGCGGAGAGCCTTCAACACCATGACGCTGTCTGCCATGATCTCTCCTCAATGCCCTCTGTCTTTCTGTTCAGTTATTCATGCGTAACACTCTGGCCCGGCTTTCAATAGATCCATTTCTCATCTCTCTCTTTCCTCTCTCTCTTCCTCTCTCTCTCTCTCTCTCTCCCTTCCCTCTCTCACAATGTTGACTGAGCCTCCGACTCCCTCACATTTCTTTCTTCTTTCTTTCTTTCGCTGTGTTTTAGTCTGTATATGTCTTTGTCTGCTGACTCTCTCTCTCTCTCTCCCTCTCCCCTTCCCTCTCTCTCTCTCATCCCTTTCAGCTTTTTCTCGGCTTAGCTCGAACTGTGAAAGATTAGACGGAGGGTTACATAAGTTTCCTGTCTTCCTATCTTCTGCCAGCCTGGCATGACGACTCTCTCTTCTCACCAACTCTTTCTCTCTCTCTCTCTCTCTCTCTCTCTCTCTCTCTCTCTCTCTCTCTCATTCTCTCAAAAGAAAGGAAAGGAAAGGAAAGGAAAGGAAAGGAAAGGAAAGGAAAGGAAAGGAAAGGAAAGGAAAGGAAAGGAAAGAAAATTAGGTTATAAGAGGGGAGGAAAGGAAAGGAAAGGAAAGGAGAGGAGAGGAAAGGAAAGGAAAGGAAAGGAAAGGCAAGGAAAGGAAAGGAAAGGAAAGGAAGGGAAGGGAAAGGAAAGGAAAGGAAAGGAAAGGAAAGGAAAGGAAATTAGAGTATTGGAAAGCATAGGAAACAAGATTAGAAGTGAGAAAGGAAAGGAAAGGAAAGGAAAGAAAGGAAAGGAAATTAGAGTATTGGAAAACATAGGAAACAAGGTTAGAAGTGAGAAATGAAAGGAAAGGAAAGGAAAGAAAGGAAAGGAAAGGAAACTCTTTCTCTCTCTCTCCCTCTCTCTCATTCTCTCAAAACTCACCATCTTTGTTTCTCACTTATTCTTCCTCCCCCTCTCTCTTCTTTTATCTCTCTCTCCTTTGCTCTCTCTGTCTCTATCTCTCTCTCTCTCTCTCTCGCTCTGGCAAACAAGAGCCTATTGTTTTGTAGTGTTACAGTAACTTAGGGCAGTGAGTTATCTGCTTAATTCAATGATACTCAGACTCGCTTGTCTAGGAAATGTGATTATAACTCCTTGGTTGTTGTTTGAGGCTGCTCTATAGGAAAGATTTTTATGTAAAAGTCGGGTGAAATCACAAAGTGGGGCTGCAACAGAGAAGAGCGTCCCATCCCCACTAATTGAGATCCCGTAGATTCCCTTGATTTGCCCAAATTAAATTCTTGGTCACTGGTGGAAAATCCTCCCCACCCACCGGAAGTGACGAATCAAAATCTGTCTCCTCACCAGCAGTGAGCCGAGCTCCGTCCAGAGAAAGCTGGACTCACCATCTCAGATCTTTTTCCTCTCTTCAGTCTCTCTTCTCAAGTGCCATTTTTTTCTTAACTTTAGGAAAAAAAATAGGAAAAAATGCTATTCTCAAAAACAGTTCTTATATATTTTCTTAACTTTCTTCTTATGTATCTTCCTAAGAATAAACTTAGGAATAAATGGTATTCTTGAAATGAAAGTTCTCAAATTTGTCTTAAAATTCCTACAGTGAAAAGGTAAGCCTCTAATATCATATATTTAAACACATTTTAGACAAGTAGGTTATAGTTCAAAGTCTTCATAGGTTCCCCTACACCTAACATTAAGATGAACATTTATTGTAAAGCTTTATTTGGTGTAGGGCCAGGTAGGCCTCTGTCTCATGTCTGTTGAAAATAAGCTGCAAATTTTACAGTTACCAACAGCAACCAATGTTTAAATCTTTGCTCTAGTTGTCCTAAATAGGTTTTTCAACAATTGTTTTGTAGATGGAAGCACTTTGGGTTGCCTCCTAGCCTTGTCTCCTAGCCTCCTAGCCTTGTCTCCTAGCCTCAACGGCAGTAAGCCTAAAGTTTAAACCAGAATTAATTCAAGCTCTATTTTGAGAAGTTCTTAAGTAGGAAAATTTAAAGAAATTAGTAAGAAATGAGACTGATACTAAGAAAATATTGAGGAATTGCACTTAAGAGCCTTCTTAAGAACTTCCTAAAATTTCCTCTTATGTCATTTTTTAAGATCTGTCTTAAGAACACATTGGTGAATCCGGTCCCAGATCGGCTGGGTTGGTAAACATGACTGACATCGTGATTCCTGGGTTTTGAAGTTCAAACTGTTTTCAAACAGCTACCAGCCTCAAACCAAAGCTGAGCTGAATCAAACCACTATGCAGCCACAAACTACAGCCAGACACTAGTATTGTAGGTTACAAGTATCTGCTTTTTGGAGTGTCTTTGTCTCTTTGAAAAAATATACAGGTCCATCGTATATGTGGATTGCCATTTATTTTATGATTTTTTTTGAGTCAATACTCCAGAAAAGAAGCGATATCAACTTTTTCCATCTATCCATCAATTTACTTTCTGTCACTACCCAGAGCTCGTGACCACAGATGAGGGTCGAAATAAAGATCGACCGGCCTTAGCTCTCTCTGCACCACCACAGTCCAATACAACTCCTGCATTACTGCAGCCGCTGCCCCGAGCCGGTGGACAACTGTCAACTTAATTCCTCATTATTTCAGTGCTCCATATGAGGATGAACGCATGTGTCAGCCAATGACAACCGAATCTCTACAACTTTTAGGCTTGGACGCTTCAATCGGATGCAAAAAACACTGTGAACACAAACGCAAACGAAATCAGACTATGAGCAGAATCTGTCCTACAAGTGAAGATATGTCATTCCCCAATCAGACTTAATCCATAATGTATTTAAATTAATCTCAAAGGTACTGAGATTAAACCAAGTAGGCCTGTTTATGGACTACAGATCTTCATTGCAAGTTTGATTCACTGATGAATTGTTTCCACCATGAAAACATCACAGAGAGCCGGCAAAAAAATGCGGTAAAAAAAAAATGTCAGTTTAGTTTAAGTATGCAAAGTCAACGCATAAATAGAATAAATCCAACGGCTATGAAGTATGATCGTACGAGAGCGAAGGAATATTGCTGTTGTGGGAAAAAATCCACATACAAAGAAAATTTTCCAGGTATGAAGAAAATAATGCAAATAAGAAAAAAACATTTCCCTTGAATTCACATCAATAGCAAACTTTCAACTTAATTCCTCATTATTTCAGCGCTCTATATGAGGATGAACGCATGTGTCAGCCAACGATCAACAGAACCTCTGCAACTTTTAGGCTTGGACGCGTCAATCGGATGCAAAAAAAACCACTGCGAACACAACGCAAACAAAATGGAGGCAATGCAGCAACTTGCACTGATTTCAATGGAAGCGTTTCCTCCATGTCTGATGGCTGTAGCGAAGCTTGAAGGGAAGAAACTGACCTGCTCACTCTCTCCGAAAAGTAAGCCACTCTGGATAAGGATGTGAGCCAAATGCCTAAAATGTAAATGTAAATGTAAATGTTGCCCAGAGAGAGTGTAATGGTATCATATCCTACCCATGCTGCTCTGGGATCAGATACAGCAGAACCTTCTCTGGGTTTCCACTAATCCGTCTCCCTCTCTGCCTTTCCACTGTCTCAATAAAGCAACAAAGAAAAAATGAAATGAAATTTTAAGCGGAGAAACTGTCTGTTCTCTTTTACTACTCTCTGTGCTATAATGAGACTGGGGTAATGTGGGTTATGTGCGTAGCTGCATTACATAACAATATTATCTTTATCACTACAATTTGAGTGGATAATAGGCTATTAACATGTCTGCAATGCACACACATGTAAAATCATGTACACATGTCCCTGCACAAACACACACAGATGGAGAGAGAGAAGGAGAGAGAGAGAGAGAACACATGATCTCTTTAAGACTTCAATGAGATCGGCAGCATGTGTCTTCATTTCTCTATGAGCAGCTGGTGTACAGCGTTACATAACAAGCTTTGATTATTACTAATTAGCATAAAGGATAACTTCATTAAACAAAAATATCGCACACAGGAAGCCGCCTGCCTAGGATGCAGTCAGCAGATTCTAGCACAGACATCCCTCTGTCTGTGAGATGAACCAAGGCTGGTTTGCCAATACTGATTCTGAGCATTAACTTTAAATATATAGGAAATACCGATCTGCTCCATCACTGTTAGGACTTACACCATTATTTTGTATTTGTAAGACGACTGAGGCGTTATCTAATTTTCCTCCATCAGAAATATCTAACTTCCTTCTGGGTGTGAAAATGAAAAAAAAGTTTCCTTGCTATAATTTCTGACATTTTATACATGGCTTTTGGTGTCAGATTTATAATTTTTTAAAACTCCTTACACCAAAAGGCACTGATCAGATCAGATGGATGCCAAAATGAGAAGGAATTAAAGGCTCTCCTGCTGTGTTGGGTGTATGTTCACATGTGAGCAAGGAAACATTAAGCTGCCAAATTTCAGGCATGCACAAATTTCAGCTTGACTTTTGACTCCCATGCCCCAAATTTCCCCCATTCACCATTCTACTATATTAAATAAGGTCCGCTCCATGCTGAATGACTGTACTCATCCCTTACACTAGAAATGTAAAATGAGTCAGAGAGGCAGAATTCTGCAGCGAAAATTAAAACCACCAGGTAGAAGCAGTCCTTTGTTCCTGCTGCCAGTAGTAATGTGTTCAACAGTCACTACTGAATTTTGCTTTTAGTCCAAACTATTTTAGACCTGAAAAATGTATTCTTAGAACTGCTGTCGTTTGCTTCTTGACGATTTTGCTTCTTGTTGTTTGCTTCTTGTCGATGCTATTGTTGATTTTTTATTGTTACTGTGTAGGAATGTTTGTGCACTATGGACCTAAATGGATAAATAACATGAACATGAATCTGAACTTGAACTAAACCTACCACAGCCCCCATGTGCTAATCTTTAGGCTTCTGCTGATATTTCATTACAAGCGACAATACAATAAAAAATGTATATGAAGCCTGTGTCTATAATACATTATAATCATACTTATAACACATTACAATGCCATCATAATGCATTATAAGTATAGTTATAATCATGCATAGACAGTTATAATGTTTTATAACATTACTCATAATCTGTTATAAAGCTTTTTCATTTAAGTGGTAATGAAAAAGCTTTATAATATGTAAGTAATGTGTTTATAATGTTATAAAACATTATAACTGTCTATGCATGATTATAACTATACTTATAATGCATTATGATGGCATTATAATGTGTTATAAGTATGATTATAATGTATTATAGACACAGGCTTCATATAAAGTGTTACCAAAAAGTACAACAGAAATACAATTACACATTTACACAGAAACAAAATGGCCACAGAAATCTCTTTTTACAGATAATCTCTCTTTAAGTCAATATAGGGAAAAGAAAGATTTGGTTTTGAGCTCCATGGTAACAAAGGTCACTGGAGCTCATAAGGTCATAAGGTTCCTGGTTCACAGAGGGCAGTCATACACTACAGATTAAAAGTTGTATCCTACACTGACTCCCATGGGATCTCCCATGACCTGCCAAAGGAATCCAAGGGTGTGTGTGTGTGTGTGTGTGTGTGTGTGTGTGTGTGTGTGTGTGCGTGCAAGCACTCACAAATGTGCATGTATAGGTATCTTCACCCTAAAAAAAACAATTTGCTCTTTCATTGAGCATTGAGTTTTCCAACATCATTGGAATATAACCTGGTGTTTCTCTTTTTGGTTGGATTATCCCTTTAATTACGTATTTCAGAAAGTCCGGTAAGAGTATGTTGGCTCATGTGCTTCTGTAATCCTTCTCTCCACTTGTCCCACTCCCTTTTATCTCCCCCCTTCTTGAGCTGGAGACAAGAGCAGAAGGAGCATGGGACCATAGTCCACAGTCCACAGATCAGGTTTAAAGCTCCGTCTGGCCCCAACTGCAGACCTTACAGTTTGCTGTGAGCTAGAGTGCAGCCTAAGATCCACAGGCACCAATCTGACTGTCCTGAAACTCATGATTAAAGGTGACTGAAGGGCCTTCTGACTGTCCCGAAGTCCAAACTCAAGACTAAAGGTGACTGAAGGGCCTTCTGACTGTCCCGATGTCCAAACTCAAGACTAAAGGTGACTCAAGGGCCTTTTGACTGTCCCAAAGTGTAAAATCAAGACTAAAGGTGACTGAAGGGCCTTCTGACTGTCCCGATGTCCAAACTCAAGACTAAAGGTGACTGAAGGGCCTTTTGACTGTCTTGAAGTCTTGATTTGAACCTAAAGGTGATTGAAGGGTCTTTCTGACTGTCCCAAAGTGTAAATTCAAGACTAAATTTGGTTGAAGGGATTTTCTGGCTGTCCCAAAGTGTAAATTCAAGACAAAGGGCGATTGAAGGGCCCTTCTGACTGTCCTGAAGTCTGGATTTAAGCCTAAATGTGATAGAAGATTCTTTCTGACTGTCCCAAAGGGTAAAATCAAGACTAAATTTGATTGAAGGGCTTTTCCGGCTGTCCCAAAGTGTAAACTCAAGACTAAAGTTGATTGAAGGACTCCTCCGACTGTCCAAAAGTCTAAACTCAAGACTCAAGGTAACTGCAGGGCCTTCTGACTGTCCTGAAGTCTGGATTGAGACTGTTATGAAGTTTAAACTCAAGGCTAAAGGTGGCTGAAGGCGCTTCTGACTCTCCTGAAGTCTGGATTGAGACTGTCCCAAAGTCTAAACTCAAGACTAAAGGTGACTTGAAGGCCTCCTCTGACTGTCCAAAAGTCTAAACTCAAGACTAAAGTTGATTGAAGGGCTCCTCTGACTGTCCCAAAGTGTAAACTCAAGACTAAAGTTGATTGAAGGACTCCTCTGACTGTCCCAAATTCTAAACTCAAGACTCAAGGTAACTGCAGGGCCTTGTGACTGTCCTGAAGTCTGGACTGAGACTGTCCTGAAGTCTAAACTCAAGACTAAAGGTGATTGTGCTTTTGCCATCAGGGACTAGACTATGGAGCGCCCTGCCTCAGGAACTAAAGCTAACTCAGCCTCATCTTTTAACTGACTTTCTAAAACACACTAGACATGCTTTAATGTAATGTTTTTGATATTTGCCCACTCTCTAATCATATGTTATTTGTTTTGCTCCTCATGATGTCTTATATTTTTAGCTCATGTTTTCCCAACTGTACACATTTATTAGGCTTTTTGGAACTCTAAGCAGGTCTGGAATTGTAACTGGGTCAGCAGCTAGGTTTGGAACGAACGGGATCCCCAAGCAAAATTCCCCCCCTACCTCCTTTTCCCCCCATTTTACACAACACTGTTCAACAGCAACAACTATGACATACCAGGAGGTGCCTTTTCTACTTATTCTAGCTCTGTGAATCAGGCAAAAAAAATGGTTGTGGGAGACTGCAGAGACCTTTCTACAGATATTCTAAAATCCAAGAACCCTCAGAATTCAACTGAAGCAACATCTTAAAATAGAAGTGAATAGAAAGTCATAAAGAGCAGGACCACTGTCGTCAATTCAGTTGTCATTGTCATTGCTGGGCGACCGTGGCAACAGTACATAACAATAGAGACGGTTCAGACGCATGACAGAAATAGCCAAGAAGAACACAGCCGGTGGGCTTTTTCACAATAGACACCAGTTATAGTCTGGATCTGACCAGAGACGGTTTAGAAACGAGACGGAGCAACTGCGAGTCATTTCCTGTATCTGTGTCACGTGGGTTTCGCCACTGCCCCGCCCCTTTAGGAGACTAGCGGCAGGTCCTGAGTCTGTTCACTCCAATGGGAGAAGTGAACGTGAGCACAGATTATGACCCCATAGGCACCGAAGTATATATTGGACCCATTTCCCACAAGCCACATATTTTCCAAACATTCTGACACTAAAATGGCATTTTCCAGACAGACAAATCAGGAGAAAATTAACTTTGTTGGAGACCTGTCTCTGTCTCAGCAACACACTCTCGCGAGATCTGACAACATCATCATATATCCCGTCGGTCGGGTTTCACTGCAGTGCTGCCGACGCTTTCCAACTGGATAAACAGAAATTTAAAGGGACTTATACCTGAAACCATGAATTACAAGTTAAAACTGAAATAAAACTTGTGTTTCTTTGCTTAATAATACACCACACGACGTTCACAACACTTCCAAACGAGGTGAGGGGATGGGGGGGGGGAGGCGACCACGCCCACTTATGAGACAGGAAGTGTATACCATTTCATACCATTGGCGCAGCTTGTAATGCGTCATCTTGTGTGTATAGAGCATCTTTGATCTGACTAACAGCAACAAGCGTCAGAGGGAGCCAGGGCCTCAGAGGTTTCATCTTTAATCACAGGACACGGTTTTGTACACAGAGTGTTACATGTCACACCAAGGCGCCAAAGCAAAACTCTCACTGATGGATAAGAAATTCCTGTCCGCAGCCCCTCCTGGAAGTCTAACGCTGTGGTTTTTCTATGGCTAACAAACCTGTTACACTGCCTACAGATTCAGATGGAGAGGAGTGGGAGCTAGCAGGCATGGCTGCACACATATTCTGGCTGAAATGATAAGCCTGATTAATTTACTAGATATTGTGATCACAATCATTAATCCCTTCAATTGGTTTTGATAATTTGAGTAACAAAATTATTTCACTGCCCTTTTGGCATCTTATATCAACATCATGACTATTTTCAATTACAGTGGGCATTCTAAATTAAATTAAATTAAATGTTTTATTATTGCCAATATGTCAATGTTCAGTGATTAATTGTGCGAATTAAAATTGTGTTTTACGACTATACATGATTAATTGTGCAGTCCTACTAGCAAGGTGTACACTTATCTTGTCTCCTGATGGTAGATGTCCATCCTAATCATATTCTTACATCATTAGTGAGCCATATTCTAAGTCTTTTTTTGTTTTGTTGCATGTTTGTTAGTGTAGTTTGTCATGATGTCAGCCATGTCAGCTGTGGCATATTCAGCTGTCTCCACTGTCAACAGACTGTAAAATGGTGAGAATTAATCATATTTTAATGGTAACTGGCATAAAGAGGAACTGGTAGCATTGCTAACGAATTAGCTGCCCCCCCCCCCAAAGTATCTGGATTGGATGTATAAAGTAGTAGTAACCTAGTAGCAACTTAACAGCCAATGACTCAATCAATAAAAAAACACTCACACACAGATTCTGAAACTGCTGTGTCTTGTATTGTATTTTCCGAACGAAAAATTATTAATTTATAGAGAAAATATAAACCAAATTGCTTCCTAAGGGACAGACACTTACAGTGGAATCCCATCCTAACTCACAATCCACATTAGTCCACATTATTTTCCTCTTTTTTCGTGTTAATAGCGTTGAAAAATATATGCTCATGTTCACAAATTTGGATTGACCTGTTCAAGGTAATTGAAATGACATACAGTACATGAATTAATGATTGAATTGTGATTGATGTCACTTGTAAACAGCATGATCCCCTAGAGAGTTTTTACTTGACTGGCATCGTTCTTGAAGAGACTCTTTGAGCTGAAGCTGACGTGCCGACGTTTCTAAAAACCAGGCAGCGTTTTTTTTTTCTGTTGATGTGTTCAGAGTCAAACCTCCTTCAGTCTGGTCTTAAAAACACCCGTGCCAAGTGAAATAAATAACTCCCACAGGTCATTATTGACCTTCTGTGACATTCTGCACCAGAGGGGAAACACACTCCCAACATGGTGTGGAGAGAGAAAAAACCCCCCCCACTAAAGCCATTAGCTGTGTATACGGTTGAAAAGGAGGGTTGACCTAAACTCACCTACAGAGAACTGAATGCCAAAATGAGACACTCACACATATCACCTTTATATTCGACCACTTAATGTGAAGAATTTAATTCCAACATCAGATGCCTTTGAAAAGAAAAGCAACACCTAAGCTTCCAAAATGATAAAGCATAAAATCAAAACAAATGGTGCTACTATTTAAAGGATATTAGCGAACTTAAGTCCAAAATGCTGACAGGATTTTCTATATTTCAAAGATGTGGAATCATAAACTTCACATAACATTCATCACATTATGACTTTATCTATTATAATGACTCTTTGTATACAACACACCGACAATGGCAGCCATGGTGGAAGTTCCTCATCATGCATCTAGCCTTTATCAGTGTTTAATGTCTTAGTTTAACCTCTTCTTCCCTGGGTCCATCATTACAAACGCAGGTTGCACGGCCAAGCTTCGTTCAAACCAACAGAACTTTATTTTAAATTCTAGTCAAGATAACAAGTTTTCCAAAGACACCAAATGCGTCATGGTGAATTACAGGGAAATGTGTATATAATGATGCACAAACATTTAGATTTTTTCCATTTGATGTAATGGTCTTGTATCTGAATATTTCATCCAATATAAGCAGCTAGAGCTTCAAGAAAGAGTTGGAATGAGCAGATACAGAATATGGAGATTTTTTTTTTTCTAACTTTTAAGGGGAAATTTAAGGGTAAAGTCAGGAAAAGTCAGTGTACAAGGGGTTAAATCTTTTTATGCACCCACGCATTTGATTTTTTTTTGTGCACAGTTTTTTACTTGTTCACAAAATGTTATGCACAGCTATCAATCAATTAAAAAATGATACATATTTGTTCATATCTTCACAGTCACACACTTCACATTTAAAAATTAGAATTTATTTGATCAAATCTTTTTTTGTACATTCACACATTAGAATTTATTTGATCAAATCTTTATGACTCACTTAAATATGATGATATACTGTAAGTCTCAGTTCATTAATCCCACAATATTCCAACACAAAGCTACAGTAGTTAGTGCCTTCTGACTTATTAGATGGTTTGATGCATCAACATTAGCATTGAGACACTTTATCAGGCAAGCCACATCTTTGTCCTCTTTTAAATCTCTTTTAAAGACGCACTTTTTTAGATGCGCTTTTACTTAATTGCTGTGTATATCTAATAATAAATTCTATTGTTTTATTATTTTAATATCTTATTGTATACTTTATTTTAGTTTATTCTTACTTTTATGTTCTTTTTATAATGCTTTTATTTGTAATTTTGTTGGATTCTGTTTTGATTTTTGATTTTGTGAAGCACTTTGTAATTATGTTTTGAAAGGTGCTATACAATTTTTTTTTAATTATTATTATTATTGTTTAAAACTATTCTAGTCAACCAACAATTTTGTTCTGAAAAGAGGAAAATTCTCTGATTAATCCTTTGAAGGGATGCAGCAACAGTGCAGCAGCAGAGGTGCAGCGACCATGCAGGAGAGAAGTGTGTTTTCTGCATCTGAACCCCCAGCTGCCACATTATCACGTGTAAATTGGCCCATTCAGGATTGAAGTGGTATTTGTTTAAAAAAGGGCAAGGGGCGAAACAAAGAGAGTGTGTTCAACAAGACGCCCTGCAGGGAGGAAACGGCTTTCTGACCTCACAGGGTCAAAGGTCACTTTCACCCCCAGCCATTAAGTCCAGTGAGTGTGCGTGTGTGTGTGTGTGTGTGTGTGTGTGTGTGTGTGTGTGTGTGTTTACGGAGCTATTAAGTCAATGTTGGCTTGTCTGAGAGCAGGATGAGGTGGACAAAGTGTGTTCTGTTTACTGCACCACTGGCTGTGATTCAAAAGCCTCCTTTCTTATACACAACTAATAAAGAAATTCTCTATTCTTTTATTCCTCTTATGCATTTGTTTGTTTATTTATTCATTCATTCATTGCTGTTGTATTAAACAGACCTGTATATAGTAGGGCTGAACAATTAATCGAAATTTTATCGAAATCGCAATATGGCCTACTGCAATTTTCAAATCGCAGGAGGCGCAATATTTGTTAAAGCTGAAATGTGTCAAAATAGCATTTTAAATGAAATATTGTGGTGCTGCAGAGATGTCCTGGCCTACACATCATATTCTACAGACTTAAGAAAACATCTTTGTTTGGTACA
>NW_027284321.1:0-18524 GCF_046629955.1 Centroberyx affinis | reverse complement strand
CACTTTATTTATTCATTTAATTGTCCAACAATGTTTTTTTGTAAATTATTTTATTTAAAGGCAGAGTTTCCCTTCCATTGAATAGGTGCAGTCAGCCTTAAAGAGCTGCTAACTAAAAGTTTCATCAGTCTGGTTTCAGTGGAGAGTTTTAGTGTCCCATGAAGGACTAAATGCTGACTCAGAGGCTTTTTCACCCTGATCCTTATTGGCATAAAATGTCAGCTATCAGCAACTTCAATCAGCCTTCAAAAATCGGTCAGAGCCTATTTGCAACACACACACACTTACTTACGTCATGTTAGCAGCATTCAGGACGTGTGTGTATCCTATACACATGTGTGTCCCCAGGCTCTGCCCACCCCACCCTCACCCACACACACACACACACTCACACACCTCCTCTCCCTCCCATCTGCTGTAGTGATTGCGGAGCGGCTGGCTGCCTGTCTACATGCCTTCACGGCTCTGGCACCCTGCCAGCGCCGTGGCTTCCACCGATTGATCTTTTCCCAGAAACATTAGCGGCAGGCAGGCCGGAAATCAAGGGGCTGGAGGGAGGGAGGGGGGGGGGGTCTTTTTACAGGGGTCCCTTTCTTTCTTAGTTGTTAATTTTTTTGCTTTCACTTTCTTTCTTTCTTTCTTTCTTTCTTTCTTTCTTTCTTTCTTTCTTTCTTTCTTGCGCAAGGTTCATACACAAATCCAGAAAGTCTGGAAATGTGTGGAAAAAGAATTTGGTAATTTCCAACTCTTGATAAGTTTGGAAATTGCACAAAAACATTTTGGAAAGTACGGAAAAGTATTGTTCTGCTGTCTGGATGCAGATATGATTTCTCGTCCTCTGTGGTTTTAGGCCCGTGTCATCTCACACATATTTCTTAATCTTCACGGATGGCGTGATAGTGCAGAGAGCCGGACGGCTATCTGCAGAAATCCTACCCTGAACATCAAAAGCAAGAAATTAAAGTCTGGAAAAAAAGTATGGGATTTTGAAATTGGAACTGTGTAGGAACCCTCCACTCCCCCACCCCCTCCTCCTCCTTCTGTCAGGCTGTAGTAATAGAAAGCTGCTGCTGCCGTCTTTGCTGTAAACATGTTGATATTGTTCTCTTTGTATAATCAGCGGAAAGAACTGTGCGCACTTGTGATTGTGTGTGTGTGTGTGTGTGTGTGTGTGTGTGTGTCGCATTCCACAAACTGAGATATCACACTGACCCCCGGCGGCTGCCAAAACCTGCGTCACCACTGATAGGGAGGATCTAGGTCTTAATGCCACATAGCCACAAACGTTGCCCTCAGCAACAATAGATTGGACAAAAACAAGTGCAACTTTTTCACATATTTTGCGTTCAGTTTGACTGGAGATTGTCGGGCTGGATATAAAAAGTGATTCATGTTAGCGTCGTACCAGTTTCTGACGCCTGTTGATCTTATTAAAGCATCAAAAAGCTGTTGACAGGTTAACGGGAAGCTTCAAAATGTTGGATTCCTCTTGTTTATGGGTGTTTTTATGGAGTGAATCAATCGAGCTCGGTCTGATTCTGTTCAGGAAAGCAGATGGCTCGCGTGAAATGTCGCACGGAAAAATAATTGACCGCATCGCACGGCCGAGTGTGTGCTTTCATTCGGCGGAGAAAAGCGTGAAGTATCGAGCAGCGTCTTTAGAACCGGCGTTGAATATGAAAGTATTGGAAAAATGTGTAATGATACCCAGCCGCAGCACTGTGGTGTCTGTGATCCAACTGCATCATGGGAATGGGAATAATTTGACATTTCCTTCTGTAAACATCTTCAGGTTTGTCTGATGAGTGTGGCTGGTGTTAATAATAGCGGGAGAAGTGTGTGTTTGAATGTGTTTCGCACATGTATGCGTGAATTTGTGTGTGTGTGTGTGTGTGTGGCAGGACTCACACTAGAATTTGTTCTAGGACAGATTGTTGGCTTTTTTTGGAAGGGTGTGTGTGTGTGTGTGTGTGTGTGTGTGTGTGTGTGTGGTGGGGGGGGGGCGGCTAGTCCAGGAGTCCATATGCTGTGATCAAAAAGATGAAAGACACTGTAGCACTGGAGAGACAGATGGACTCACTGACACTCTCACACACACACACACACACACACACACACACACACACACACACACACACACACACACACACACACATTTGGGTGCACAGACAGGCCGACACCTGGCTGCAGATCAAATGCCATTAGGAGAGAGAAGGGAAGGGAGGTGCATGTGTGTGTCCGTCTGTGTGTGTGTGTGTGTGAGACCATGTATACCTTTTTGAGTGTGTGTGTGTGAGACCAACCTTGTGTGTGTGTGTGTGACCAACCCTGTAACTCTAGCCCACCTGTAATTGGCTGCTCACTCGCCCCAGCAACCCTCAGACACACACAGTCCCTCAGTGGCCAGACCTACTGAACTGTGAGAGAGAGAGCAAGGGAGAGAGGGGGGGTAAAAAAATGAATAGAAATGGAGGGAGGAAAGAGAGAGAGAGAGAGAGAGAGCCTCCAGAGGGGTTTGTGTTCCCCTCAACCAGAAACAGAGAGAGAGAGAGAGAGAAAGAGAGAATGGGCGAGTTTGGTGAAAACAGCAGCAGGTATTGTTCTCACAATCACAGCCCGCACAGGGAGGGAAGGAGGAGAAGAGAAAAACCCCGCTCACCTTTCCACATTTAGCGTTTCTGCCCTTTTCCCCTTTTTTGTTCTGCACTTTTCTTTTTTGTTGTGAAGTCAATCGATGAGTCTTTCCTGGGTATTGTTTCAATCCGTTTGGTGGAAGTCGTGAGAGAAAAAGAGAGAGAGAGAGAGAGAGAAAGAAAGAGAGGGAGGGAGGGAGGGGTGTTAGGCGTCTCCGGCCCTCTGCTTTTCTATTTAACATTGTTTTTGTACTTTTTTTTTTTATTAAACTTCATCCACTTGGCAGCTTGATGTTTAATGTCTTTTTAAGGCATTGTGTGAGTGTGTGTGTGTGTGTGTGTGTGTGTAAGCTCATAACCACTGTCTCAGCCTACTGCTAGAATAGAGTTCCAGTCCTCCTCACAGTCGATGGGATCTTTACCTCCTGCGACGCCTGTGAAGCGGATGTCAGACCGCGGCGGCCATCTTGTTTGCTCTGAGCGACTGTTTTTCCTGTTGCCAATCATTTTGATAAAAGTTTTCCTCGTGACCTTAACAACACAAAATAACCACTTTTAATTTGTTTTTTTTGGGGGTTTTTTACGACGTTGTTTTTATTTGAGAGTTTCTTTCACAACTTGGGCCCACTTTCCCACGTTCACACATATGCACACACGCAAACACACCACACACACACACACACACACACACACACACACACAGTGCAGCCTCTGTTTGTTGCTGTGGTGTGATTGTGGCTGTGTCCTCTGCCAGTCAAACAGTCAGACTACTGTAGCCACTCTGTTTGTGCCCGAGCTGTTATGCGATCGCCATGAAGGCTCGCCATTGTGCGTCCGAAAACCCATTTTAGTCGTCGCTCAGCCGCTCAGAACCGGTTTGGGCCGGAGTCCCGGACCGACAGGAACCCAGCAGGAAAACAGAAACTTTCCCTCATCTCTTGTTTCATGTTCTGTGTCTGGTACCAAAGCGGTGCTGGTGTGACGCTTCTTTTGTTTTGTTTTTTGTTTTTTTTTTATTTCCTCCTCTTTTATTTATGATGTCCTTTATTTCGTCCTCCAAATGTTCAAAGATGTCAAAAGATGAAAAAAGAGATTTTTATCATCTCTTTTTGAAAAAAAAAAAAAAGCTTTTTTGTTTGAGTTGCATGCTGAAATGCAGATGGTCGTCCTGTCTGTGAAACTATGAATTGCACCTTATTGGAGGGATGTGGCTTTGTTTTTTTTTTGTTTCTTTTACATATATATATATATATATATGTATATATATATATATATGGGGGATATATACTGTTTTCTTTTTTATTTTGATAAAAATGTAACTGTTAGCTAAGCAGGCGGTGGTATTGTATTCTAAACAGGGTTTTATGATTTTTTTATGGTTTTTTTTATTGTTTATGCTTGTTATTGCCAGGTCTCATCATAATTAATTCAGCCACTGGTGTTTCTTGTGGGGCAGCTTCACAAAGCAGCATCAGAAACTTAGCCCAAAGACAGTGAATATCCAAAAGTCCACTGGGTCTCTAAAAAAACAAGCGTGGCAACACTGACAATCGATCTGCATCTCCGCTTGAATCCACAAGCCAGAGCAGAGAATATTCTGAGGGTCAAATTTGAGTTTCATCCCAAAATGTTATCGCACAGTTTTTCCAAAATGATCGATGGCAAAAAAAGGTCCTCAGTTGACAAAATGGTAACACCTTTAAAGACTGGATCATCTATATTCTAGAGATATTGAATGATAGAGTTCATATATTATTTCTTTGCCCAAATGGAGTCATGTGGCAGAAACCCTATTGGTCCAGACTCAGAGTGTAAAGGGAAGCTGAGAGTAACGACTCGTATGACTGATAGTAGATGACTGTCTGGCTAACTGCTGCTGCTTTGTGAAGCCTTGACCACACACACACACACACACACACACACACACAGGACCGTCCTCACACAGCGGCCACATGGAGGCGTCCTGTTTGTCCTGTCACATATCACACTTCCTCTGCCTTTCGTCCATCTTGTCCTTGAAACAGGACAAATCACTGACTGACAAAAGACACCATGTCGGGTGGACGCGCGCACACACACACACACACACACACACACACACACACACACACACACACACACACACACACACACACACACACACACACACACACACACACACATACATGCACACATACATGCACACATACACATCAACAATGCGGCCTTGGCAGCTGACTGGCACTAGGCATGGTGCTGCCACCCGGTCCCTGGTCCCCGGGGCAGAGTGCTGTCTGCAGCCAATTAACCAGCAGGGCCGGTTGCCAGGTCCATATCCATCTAATCCTCTCCACTCTCCCGCCGGGTTGCCAGATTTAGCCTTCCACTCTTCACACGGACTTTGTTGTGTGGGAGATTGTAAAAAAAAAAGAGAGGTTTACAATGTGAATGGGATAATGAAAGTAGGTTAGATGACTTGTTTTGGGTGTTTTGGGGCGGGAAACAGCACTTTGTCGGTGCTTTTTTAGTTGACCTACATGGGGATGGAGAGATTATTAAACCAGTCTTGTCTGCAATTCTTGTTCACACACACACACACACACACACACGGCTACCTGAGTAGCTTACGGCCACGTTCATATGAATAAAAAGTCAGGCCAATCCCTCCTCTTCTCGCACTCTGCGCTCAAGCTGACCTGGCTTACAATCACATGAAACCCGATGCGTTGTGTTTGCTGCAGTGCCATCAGGAGAGGATGAAGCGAGGAAAAGGCTTTTTTTTCTCCAACATATATATACATCACATATTGTGAAGTATTGTACAATGATGCAGTCCATACCCCCCCAACCCGCCCCCGCCCCCCGCTGTCCCCATGCACTGATAATGATTGTATATGGTCACATAGTTTATTTTTATTTTTTATATAATTTTTGGGGGTTGATTTGTTTCTGGAGTCGTTTATTATTTTGTGGTGTTACTTTGAAATGGTTTGATGGGTCTGTCTCTCTGTATCGGTGTGTGTGAGAGTGTGTGTTTGTGTGAGAGAGGGTGTATGTACTGAGTGAGTGTGTGTGTGTGTGTGAGAGAGAGAGAAGAGAGACTGGGTGTGTTGTGCAGTGGCTCGGTGTTCAGCTCCCAACGCTCATCAGCCCTTTGCCCGTGTTCATCATTGTGCCAGTGTGTTCAGGTGTTCCCTCGCCTCCGCATCCGTTCATCCAAATTAGAGAGAAAGAGAGAGGAGGAGAGGAGGAGGAGGCAGAGAGGGCCGTTTCCCTCTGGGGGAAAAAAAAAAAAACAAATGAGAAAAGATACTTTTGAAAAAAGGATATTTTTCTCCTCTGCGGGGTCACAAAGAAGAGTGTAAATTTCTAAGTTAATTGAAAATGATGAATAAAAAAAAACCTCATTTGTTCTCTATATGAATGGCTGTATGTTAACCATGAACAAAAAGTAATGAGTTCTATGACAAAGAAATATAATAAATTAATTTTAAAATTTTATTACCGCTGTGTGTCTGTTTCTGACTTCAAGGCATCTGTTTGAGTCTGTGTTGGAGTGTGAGTGTGTGTTGATGCACATGCGTGTGTGCTCACTGTCTGTGTGTGTGTGTGTGTGTGTGTGTGTGTGTGTGCCCGTGTGTGTGTGTGTGTGTGTGCGCCCATGTTCTGCAGTGGATTAGATTGCAGTGATTTACATCATCCATCTCTCATCTCACTAGAGGGCAGCACTGTAGCACACATCATTACAGCTGATTAGGATGCATCACTCTGCACAGATTGCACATCTACGATTCCTTTGGCTCAATTTTCACAACAGAGTTTCACTGTGGAAAAACTCTTAATACAGAGAGAGTTGTGAAAGTCTTACCCTAACACACACAATGCTGTGCTTACATACAAACTGCACACTCTAAATCACAATCTCAAAATGCTTCTGCCTCATTACAACATTCAAGTGCTTATCACCAGACATGTCGATCACTAAATCAATTCAACATTTGTTTTCACTCATGTCTTATTACTTCCAACAACATTAGTAGCACTGCAACACAATTTCTAATCGCACCGTCTATCACACCTTTGTGAAAATTGAGTCAAAGCAATTGTGAAACTTTTAATGGCCTCCAGGCACAGATCTGCAACCAGCCAATCCACATCATAACTTATAACCACAAGGTGAGGAGAGGAATTACACATCTGTGCTAAAAACAGGAATGCATACAGTGCAAAGAGACAGTGAAGTAAATCAAACTACAGACAGAAGATTATACATAATACTTCTACTGCTTCTATACATGATATACACTACCAGTCAAAAGTTTAGACACACCACATTTTTCTTCTTTTTCTTTTTTTTTACTGTTTTCAACATTTTAGAGTAACCGTAAACACATCAAAACTATGAAATAACATGGTTATTTGGAATTATGCAGTGACCAAAAAATTGTCAAACAAATCGAAACTATCTTATATTTTAGATTCTTTAAACCATCAACTTTGCCTTGATGGAAAGGCAAAGGCTTTGGAGAGAAATTCATACATGGGCATCAACTTCACTACTTATATTTGTCTAAGAAAAACACATTTCAAGCATTCAAGCGTAAGCCTTTAAATCAAAATGGCTTTAAGAGAATGAAATACACATTCAATTAGGTGTGTCCAAACTTTTGACTAGTAGTGTAGATCAGTGATTCTCAACCTTTTTCATATCAAGAACCCCTAATTTAGTACACACTGGGGCCATGGACCCCCATTTGATGAGAATTTATCTCTTGAACCCAAATCTGAGAATATTTTTATTGTTAGATATCATTTTGTCAAGAATTACATGACTCTCTGTATTGTAGGTAGAGAGAAACAGTGAAGCTATGACCAACATAGTCTTTTCTTCTGTATTCTCTAATTGTGTTAACTTCTTGTAAATGACATAATGCTTAAGTTTAATCATTCATCAGTTTGCTGGGGACCCCCTGGAACCCCCTCAAGGACCCCCGGTGGTCCCCGGACCCCACATTGAGAACCTCTGGTGTAGATGATATACTTATTCTATGCTCTGGATAAAAAGACAAAATTATGAAACGTAAAACAATATAAATAAACACACACACACACACACACACACACACACACACACCAAATACTGGCAAATGCATTAAGGTCACTCTCAGTAGCATATGAACAGAAGTCCATCTCTGGGAAACCAAAAGGACCGGGGTGACATCTGAGGCCATGACACCGCTGTGGCTCATCCAGTGGGGAGGAGGTACTATGTATAAACGTCCATGGTGACTTAATGTCCAGTTGAAGTGCCAGGTCAGCCGCAGTGGACCGGGGTGTGACAGCTCCCTGCCCGGCCACAACCACCCAGGAATGCACTGCTGTTATTATGAGCCTGGAGTGGAGACACTGAGCCAGGGACAATGGGCCTTTAAATATCCTCCACACACACACACACACACACACACACACATACACACAGATGCATGCACAGAGGGAGAGGTATGTGCACACACAGGCAATAACAGATGCATACACATTAAAAAATATCTTATGCTGTTTGCTAAATGGCATGACAACATTTTCACTCATTATGCATCCTGGGCATGGAATAACCTACAGGATATTTTATGTGTAATGTGTATTAGTTTTTAATATATTCATGCTGCTGCCTTGACCAGGTCTCTCTTGTAAGAGATATTATATCTTAAGAGACTTCCTGGATAAGGAAAGGTTGAATTAAAAACAAACAAACAAACAAAAAAAAACAAAAAAACATTTAGTGGACAGTTTGGATAAAAGCATGCACGAAGAGGTTAATGTGTTGTGTTGTGTTGTGTTAGGGCTAGGGCTAGGGCTAGGGCTAGGGCTAAGTGAGTGAAAGATTATCCCATGACCCTCCCTGCTTCATCCGACGACTGGGCAGTTAAAAGAGGGCCGTCGCATGTCATTGAACATTCCTGTCTTTGTGAGACTCAGAATATACATCCATCTAAATTAGGACAGAATGTCCCTTCCAAGAGAGTAAGATGAAATCGTGAAGTAAACAGGTGAGTCGAGGTTGTAGCGGTATGAGAAATTGCCATTAGAGTAGAAGACTCCCTTGGTTGGGTTTAGGCAAGGAGCTCGCATGGTTGAGGTTAGGGTAAGATGATGGCCAAGGGTGTTGTTTATGAGGTCAAGTGGGTGGTTGGGTTCAGATATGGAAATCCAATGGTCGGGTTTAGAAGATGTCTTCTGGTCCAGGTTGTCCGATTAGGATGTCCAGCTAGGGATTCAGGCACTATCCAGTACCAGTCTGTACTCAAGTGTCATAAAGTCATACAGGGGTCCGCTCTCCTTCATTCTGTGTTACTGTCTGCATACTGTGTTAATTACCTCAGTTTTCAGGGATCAATACATTCATCCACTTTGTGTTTTATGAATGACTCTATATCTACATTCCCGTACTGTACTGGTTTTGCTGCTGCTTTGCATATCCGAGCTGTAGTTCTATTTACTACTACTGCCGGACACTGTTTATACTGTTGTTACTTTACTGCTACCTTATTGCTATTTTTTTCTTTTCTTATTTATTGTTCTATTTTTACCTATTTATTGTTCTTTTATTGCATCGAGTACAGAAGCTGCAAACTTAATCAGGTTGTACTTGTACAATGACAATGAAGATATTCTATTCTATTCTACAGGACGATTGCACATCTTGGGTTCTCCGTGTGTCGGGCTACTTGCCATATGGGGAGCTGCCAACACTGTTAAGCTAAACAGTTCTAACAAATTTCAGGACACATCATCAGTAATGTACCTCGGGTGTGTATGAGTTGGCTTAACATAATACAGTGGCGTAAATACAAGACAATTTGTCATATGAAATAACCACTAAATTTCTGGACACATCATCAGTAATGTACCTCAGGATCAAATGCATTTCTGGTTTTTAAAACATTAGGGTTAGGGTTAGTTAGGGTTAGGTTTGTGTTTTGTTATTTCATGTCACGCCATGTCAAAAATACCAAAATACCTCACAGTGTGACGAGTGCATACATGTTTTTATAAATTTTTTCATTTAAGCAGACACAGTAAAGCTGTTGTTGGGTGAAAGACTGGTGTTATCGCTAAAATGTCAACTATTCAGGAACTAAGAAAACCAGCCTTGTTTTCAGCTTGACAACCATGCATTTTTCAGTTTATCTAATTAGTTTTGAATAAGTTTCATAAACCCAAGGCGTGTAGAATTTTCTCAACTCATAGAGGAGCATATAATCCTTCAATTGACGTTAAATCATGAAAAGCACCAAAATTAGAGTTACAAAGATTTAACTCAACAGGGACGATAAGCATTTTTTAGGATAACTGGGAAGAAACTTGCATTCTTACAAACAATATGTTGTGTTCAACAGAGAGTAGAGTGTAGCATAACACCTCCTCTGTTACAACATATGATGCAGAAACCACATCTTTAACACATGCTGAAAGCACTAAAGTTGGAGATGAGAATAGAGTTGACAAGATGTTTGTTTCCTTTCTGAGAGAGTGGATGATGTTGCTGTGCGACTGTTTGAGAATTGCAGGAATTTGAGAAAAGTGGCACCTACCCTTGCAACAAAATGATTGATTGTAGAGATCAACAAGTAAACATGTCGTCCCCCATGAAATGATGCAGGGTCTCCTTGGGCCAATCAGTAACAACATGCCTCCAAGTTTGATCAAAAGCAGAAATTTTGACCTTTAATTATAGCTTCTCCGTAAGGCCAATCAGTGTATTTTTTGAACATCAGAAGAACACAGTGGCAAAATGCGTTGTTCCTCCAAGTTTCATCAAAATTGAACTTGTGGTGTCTGAGATATCACATTTGAATGCAAAATTTTGACCTTTAATTATAGCCCTTTATAGCCCCTATTAGGCCAATCAGTGTATTTTTTTTTAACGCTGGAACAGTGTGCAGATGCACTGTGTATTAAAGTATAGTCGATAACTGAAGTCCTAGGCTTCCTAGACAAGATGATAACACTTTTTAAGAGTGGATTCCCCATGGTTTTATATTGATATTGAGTAAATAAATAATATGAATGAGGTATTGATGAACAGTGTTTTGGAAATACAGCTCTTGAAATGTTTGCTGCAGTCACATCAAAGATCTATAGCTGGCTCATTACTGTCTGAATCGATAGTCGTACGCTGTGCGCCTCCCGCTGCAGCCAGTTTCCAGGGCTTTCAAAGAAAATAGCAGCGCTGTTGCTAAGTTCTCTCCATTACTTAACGCCCCTCCGGATCCCTGTTTGTACGACGTGTCATGAGGTGTATAAATCAAAGTCGCATTACCTTCTTTAGCTCTTAGGAGCCTGTTTCAGTTTGAAAACGCCATCAGAACGTCATCAAACACGCCGCTGACAGACATCCTCATCAGTCCAAAGCCATAATCCATCATCTGCCGCTCGGCAGGGTTGCTTTTGTGTGTTGAGACTTAGCATTCCTTCCAGGCAATAACTTTGATAACTGGCAGCGAGTTCCTAGACAAGTAGCTGCTGAATAATAACAGAGCAACAGCGGTGCAGCTCGCATTGAAATTAATATCTGACTTAAATTTCACACAGATTGTTAGCTAGAGGGGCAAGGCTGGCTGTCAACACTACGTGAATAGTCAATGCACATTTGCACATCCTGATTCGTGCTCTTATGCGCCGTGTTAGTATGCAGGTTGTCAGTATGTCTCTGATCCAGTACAAACAACATTTATAGTGCTTGGTGATTAAAGTGATTTGGATTCGGATTCTCTCATCCTCTCTCCCCTATCTGTTCTGTAACTACACAGTGTACTATCATATTAAGCAGAAATGCCATGAAAATTAAACAAACAGCAATCAGGCTGCTGAGAGCCAGAGGCCTTGTGTATCAATATTAATGATAATAAGTCATGGAAAACCTCTCCAGATGGAACACAGTGGATGGCTGCTTAGCTGGATGGCAGAGATTAGAGAAGGCCTCGGGCTCAATGGATGGGTATTGCTCCTGTATTGCATGGTGCTGTATGTGTGTGTGTGCACGTGTGTGTGTGTGTGTGTGCGTGTGTCAAGCCGCTTCTCAGAAAAGCGCGGGGTGGGGTCAGGCTAACTAGGGCGAGCCAGTCTGTAATTTGCTGCAAAAAAAAAAATGGAGCCAGACAGCCCTTCATTTGGTGTGTGAGCACACGTGGACGTGTGTGTGCGCATGTGTGTTGGTGTCTTTGTGTGTGTGTGTGTGGATGTGTGTGTTTGTACTCTAGTCCAAATGAGTGCCTGCAGGCTTGTGTGTGATGTGTGTGTGTGTGTGTTCATTTGTGTGTGCACCTGTGTATGTGTGTTTGGGCCTGTGTGTCTTTATTTAGTGCGGATGCCTGTGTTGTTGTGGGCGGTTCAGCTTTGTAACAACATTAGCTGGACATTTGGGTGGCGCTGTGCGGCTGCAGCTGGCTGTCTGCTGCAGAGTTACTGCTGCCCAGGAGACAGAGGAGGCACAGGAGGTCAGACTGGCTGACTAATGGCCGCTGACGGGAAGTTAACCTGGATAAGCTCGAGCATTAGCCTCCCTTATGTTACCCAAAACTTAAATATAAGGAGAGAAAAATGATGAGGGAAATTTAACGTTTTCTGCCTGGCTGTTATTTCTATACCAGGCACTTCTTTATCATACATAGACACTCTGGAGACATGGGAATATTTTACATCTGTTGTCAGGGCTCTGTGGCTCCATCTGTCACTCCTTACTGTTGGTTGCTTATAACATTGCCAGTGTCATTTAGATTTGTCACAGTTTTGATTTAATTCAGTCTCTGTCTAGTTTCCCCAATCATTTTTCATATGAAATTAGATTTTTGTGTGTTTTTAGATACAAAGCAGCTCATGGATCCAGAAAGTAAGTCATTCATTCATTCATTCATTCATTCACTAGCCTATCTGCCCCTATAGTGGCTGGATGCTGAGAATCACTGTTGAACTGTATAGGCTGCTTCGCATCTATGACACTCTGTGTCCTTGTTTAAAATACAAGCTTCATGGTGTCAAACCTAGCTTGACATTAACCGCTGCCCCAGCTAACAAAGACGCCCTAAATCATGGATGTGACAATAAAGTTAGTAAGGCAACAAGGTTTTTGAGGGATTATTTCTTGGTGGGGACCTCCGTAAAAAGCATGCTACTGAAAGTCTCATCTTTGGTGCCAGGTGGTGTCACCACCTGCTGTCCTGAAGGTGACATCACCTGGCACCAAAGGTCAGCCAATAGCAGATGGCAATTTCAGTAGCACTCTTTTTGCCATTAGATGTCAGGCTTTACACAGATTTTGGGTTGGGGTTTAGTTCCTCTATAATGTCCTTCTATTTGTGATACATTGAAAGACATATTTATTATAAATTGCTATTTAAGTTATTTAATAAATGAAACATGCGCCATAAACACTTAACCTAACCTAATTTCAGACTGAAATGGTTTTATTTTTCCAATATGCAACTTCCAATATGCCTGTGGGTACATATAAACCCCCCCCCCCCCCCCCCGTTTGCCTGAAATTTGCTTTTCAGTGATGTTCATGACATTTTGGGGTGTGTGCCATTAATTGCTGTGGGTGTGAGCTGGTTGTGTCTATCAAGGTGAAGCTGTTCTAGTTCTAGTTCTAGTTCAAGTACAGGCAACAACAATGGTGGAAAAAAAAAAAACAGCGGTAAAAAAAGAAAAACAGTGAAGCTAAAGGTGTGAAAGACAAGACCCGTTCAGAAACATGCTGAGCATCTTTTTTTTTTTTATTGCAGATTGTCAGCGCTCACCATCTGCCTCCTCAGCGCCTGTGGAGGCTTCCTGGACTCTCAGTACCTCTGCCTCAGGCTGGATGCTGTTTTCAAGGTAGACAGCTCATCAAGATGAGTGACAAGTGTTGAGGCGAGAATTTGACCCACTGAGGGAGAGGAGGGGCGGGACCAACAATCCACACACAAAAAGTTGCATATTGCATATTTTTCATTGCATATTTTTTTTGTTCTGCACTGCCTATGCAACTTAATTCTCTTTTTATGCATTATAATTCTTTATTTATTCTCTCGTCTTATACACTTTATTATCTCTCTCTTTTATTTGTTTTTTATTTATCCTATTCTGTATTTCTCATCTAATGTCTTATATTCCTTGTGTAAAGCACTTTGAATTGCCTTTGTGTATGAGATGTGCTGTACAGATAAACTTGCCTTGGCTATTGTAGCTTAAAATAAATCTTTTCTTGCATCCTTACACATGTGTGTATGGATGCTCTCCCACACACACACACACACACACACACACACACACACACACACATACATACAGATTTCAGCCTCATATCTTTAATTTGTAATTGTGTTTGTTGGGTCCTTTGTGGCTCTGTAAAGCACTTTTGGTTTGACTCGACTTTCCTATAATGGGGATACTGTATGTTCTTCATGGCTGAATCAACAAAATGCTTCCTGGGCAAATTATTTTCTAAAGTACTTAATAAATGAGCCACTTAATTTGTTGCCAGAATCATGAATGCCCTTATATGACCTGCATAGCACTTTAGCAGTACACACACACACACACACACACACATTCTTTCACATGCACACTCTCTTTCTCTCTTGCACACTCACACACACACACACACATACGCCCCCGCACACCGACTCAGGCGCAGAAGATGTCTTCAGGTATCGACCAGGGAATCGGCTCGCTCTTTCCCAGCTCGACACCACACGCTGTGCGGGGAGCAGATAAGAGCCGTGACCTGAGGCCGCGTGTTTGGGAGTCTGCGTTTGTTCTGCGGCCCACAGAGAGCATCGGGGCAAATCAGGGCCCGGATCAGACGAGAAACCCTATTCGTCTCCTCAAGGATCGCCCCGTCAGCTGCCTTCCCTGGCTCTGAAAACCAAACGTCTAAATTAGCCTCTGATAGAAGAGATAAGCGGAGAGGCGCGTTCTGCCTGTCTCTGCATCTGCCCGGGAAGCAAATTATGTCCTCCAGAAAACCTTGGCCTTGTTTTCACTGCGCTTCAAAAAGAGATTTTACGGCAATGTTTATAGATAGCAGAACTAACGGGGTGAATGACCTTACTCTTGTCATTAAAGTCCCCATGAAATGAACTCCCATTACTTTTACTTCCAAGAAAACAAAGTATCTTTAATGGTGACCTCATGCTGCACCAGTAGGCGCAAATAAAAATTCCAACCAATAAAACGTCACAGATTTTTGAACAATCCCCTGCCTCTCCACCCCTCCCATCAAATAAAACTGCCTTTCTCTCCCTGACTGATATTCCATTGCTTTAAACTTTTTAATGATCCCTTACTGTGTTATGTCCCAAATTATTCAAATAATTATTCATTTATTACACTGCACTGTAACTCTTACTCTTGTATTTTATACCCGTCTTATTCTCATTTTAACTGTTTCTGTTCAGGATCCCAACAGAGCTGACAGGGGCAAGTACGAATTTTCATTGGTCTTGTCCGGGTAATGCTTACTTGCACGAGTAACACTACATGTGGGGGGGGGGCAGAGCTTTACCCTGTATGATTCTCATCCATCTGTGGATAGTGAGGTTTTTGACCAAGAGGAGAATCTATGATTCTCGTCTGCCTTGGGCAGTGAGATCTGTAAATTACAGAAAAACATATGGGTTCACTCACAATGTGCATCTAAAAGTGGGAGTATTTGTTGTGTTCTTTTATTTTTCTGTTTTACTTGATTTGATTCTTTAAATGCAATATATGAATTTTATCTTTTTCACTTTGTCTCGATGCTTTTAATGTTTTATGTAAAGCACTTTGAATTGCCTTGTTGCTGAAATGTGCTATATAAATAAACTTGCCTTGCCTTGCCTTGCCTAGCCTTGCCTAGCCTTGCCTTGCCTTGCCTTATGTCCCGCTCCAATATTCTAATACATCAAATCAAAGAACTAAAGATGCTGTTTAATGCAGGTCTTTAAAGGTAGAACTGTTAGGTGCTTTAGCATTTTATGTAGAGCCTAACTAGACTCCTGATGGGAGTCACAGCAGCCTAAGGGTTAGAGAACATGGCTAACCTGGGAGGGGAAACTGAGTAAATGAGCAACACTTTCATATCCCCTGGTAACTACCATCAATGTTCTTTTGAACAAGCCATTTAACTCCCAGTTGCTCCCATCGTGCTGTTCAGAATGTGTAACTGTGAATATGAAGCAGGACATTACTGAAAAATATCTCTTGATCTCTCTTTGTCTTTGCAAAAAAGATTCCTTAAAGATTTGAAAATCCCATTTTTTTTGCAGCTAAATAATGTCACATCTGAATTGTAACCACATTGTTTTTAGTCTCATCTCATGCTTTTATCTCATCTTGTCTGGACTGCTGTAACTCCCTCTACTCTGCACCAGAGATCACTCTCCTGTCTGTAACTAACCTTCTAACACACTCTGAAAACAGGACCATATTACTCCTGTTTTAGCCTCTCTTCACTGGTTGCCATTTAGTTTTAGAATTTTGATTCTGAGATTGTAAGATTTGCTAACATTTGAGGATCAGTGAGGTTTGGCCCCTCGCTACATCACTGACCTTTCAACTGCTTATGAGCAGACGCACAGCCTGAGGTCCTGGGGTGAGGCTCTCCTGGCTGCTCCCAACTCCAAAAGTATTAAATGTAATTGTGCTCCAGGGCGACAAATCAGTATCAACTTTTAAATCACTCCTCAAAACATATTTTTATGAAGAGGTTTTAAGAGCTATGTATCCTATCTTTTATCTTGATCCAAGAGGCCTCTCCCCTCTTCTTCTGTCCTTATATAACTATAGCTTTTTGCAGGTGTGTAATAGTTTTTGTGTGTTTATGCAATGCAGTCTCTGCTATCCTTTGTCCTCTCTTTTCATGATTCTGTAAAGCACATTATTGACTCTGGAGCACTTTTTACTCTGTTTTTATTACTGTTGAGAAGTGCTCCATCATTTAGTAAGCATATTACAATTTTATGTAAGTAAATAAGCAAGTAACTCTTTCAAATCCAGGGTCACAAAGTGCTTTACAGAACAAAAAGGAGTAGCAACAATAAAATAAACTTAATGGAATGAAATCAGAAGCAAAATGAAAGAAATACCGTCACGTCAGTGGAGCAGAGGATGAGACATCAGGTCTCCGATTGAAAAAGAAAATTTTCTTTTTAATAGATATGAGGAGAGCCAGTCAAGGGCACAACCTGATATACCAACACAACACCTGTCTGTCAATCATGATAGCATGATCAGTGATGTCTAATGCAGCACTTAGAGCTAATAACAATTAGACAGAATGAGACAGAAACTTCACCATCATCAGCAAACATAAGAATATAACTTATAACGCTTAAGAAGGCTGTTTGAAATTTATCAAATATATTATTACTTTCAACTACCTCCAGAAGTTGTTTGGCAGCTATTTTTTCAATTACTAATAAAAGGTAATTTGGAGATTGGTCTGTAGTTTAAAGGGAGGGAGGGATGGATGGATCGATGTTGGGTTTATTTAGGAAGGGCTGGACAGTGGCAATGTTGAAATAGTTTGGGACCCAGGCAGGTGAGGGATTTTTATACAATGATGAGCAGACGAGGGCCAATATAACATCCAGGACCTTTATGAGGAATTTCGAAGGGATCATATCCAAAGTCATTGGTAATGATCAACAGCAGTAAACATCTTGTGTATTTCCCCTTTAATTTAGATTTTGCAGTGATTGAACTGAAAGTGACTTAACTCCTGATTTTGATTTAGTTTAACCTTTGAATCGCGTGTTAAACCACGTTCCCACCCTACTAAATATTCACCCTTTGTCCTCCATGGACCAGCCTGCTCCGCTGGCTCGAGAAAAGATTTTACCTCCTTGGCGCAGATCTGGATCAGCTTGTCTTTGCAAAACTCATGACCTTAACCACAGGATAAAATAAAACCAACTGACCGTACAGCAGAGTCTGGCAGTGTCATCTACCTCCTCCCCCTCCCCTGTCTTCCCTCTCCCTCGTTTCTGACTCACCCAGCAGCACTCTGGCAGCAGCCTCCTCCAAGCCATTACCCAATTATTAGGTAGTGAGGCTTTTACAAGGGAGAGAGAGAGGGGGAGAGGGAGAGGGAGAGAAGAGCGATGAACAGAGACACACTGTGCCACTTGTTTACTTCCACCTGTATAACCAACCTGGAGCTCCTTCAGATTCACTGAGTCACTCGTAGGATCCTGGAAATATCTGCTGTTTCAGTGTTGCACACATCAGGCGACTGGACTGCGGTCATTTGATTACAAAAATTGTTAATTTGAAAGTTACTGAAATTACGCAGTAATCAAATTGCAGGTATGTGTAAAGTAGTTACTTGTTGGATTTCTTAAGGGACAAAAAAATGCATTCACTTTGTTTCACACAAGTTGAATAAATTGTAAATCATTGTATATGATAAGGTTTTTGAAATTCAGGCTTTTGAATATGCCATCCATAATTGACATCATGTTTACATTAAATATTATGTATTAGTAATCTGCTGGATTACTGTTTTTATGATATGAAATGATATCACTTTATTAATTCCCTTGGGGAAATGCGGGAAAGGGGATTAATAAAGTGATTACGCCTTTTCTATACAGGTAGACGCTAATCCTTGATGGATTAGATTTAGGTTGTTACCTTTAACTCTGACTGTTTTAGTGAGACAGACAAACCTTAGGAGTATTCCACAGTAATGAGGTTACATTATTGAATTGGAGTACTGCACTGGATTACTATTTTTATACAATTTTAAACATGTAATTAGTAATAGATATCATAATAATAGTAATAGATTGTTTTAGTTAATTTGTTCATCATTCAATATTCAATATATAATTTAGTTAATAATAATAATTTTTGTAAAAGGCTAGCTAGAGGCTTAAACTTGGCATAGCT
>NW_027284320.1:0-15285 GCF_046629955.1 Centroberyx affinis | reverse complement strand
TCCACCTTATCACACTATTCACTTTTACTGAGAACGTTACTGAATGGATCTACAGCCACACCACAACAAGCTGACTCAGCTGCTCTCTGCTTCTGGCTGCTTGTCTCTCTAACATTCACAAACGGTGTGTTGCCATGGTGATGAACATGCCTTTTACTTCCACATAAACATTAATAGATGGAAATTTTCCTCTCCAGTGTCTCAAAGCACAGAACAAGCCAGGCTTCTCAGTACAAGTCCTGGTGTTTCCACTTCCATAACCGTTTATTTTCTGTAAAATCTCTCTTGCATTATCGTTGTCAGGTGGCTTGTTGTTACTTGTTGTGTCTGCTGGTGAGCGTCTGCACAGGTCAGGTCATGTCCCACAAAAAAGATGGAGAACAACAAGTTAGGCTGAGTTCAGTCCTGTTGTTTTCCCCCGTGTGCGTGTTGGAATGTGATGATTTGTCATCACATTACTGTCCTGTAATAATAAACAGGCTGACGGAGGGAAAAGTCCTGACTGTCTGAGACCGGCGTCCATGTTGGAGTTTGATGATTTCCTGAACGTTCACAGCAGCTTTCATTTCTCTTCTCAGTAACACTTTACAATAAAGTCACTAAGTTAAGGGTTAGTTCATGCTTAATAAGCATTAACTAACCCTTAATTAACAGTTAAGTAATGTGTCTGGTAATCTTTACTAATGGTGTTCATGTTAACTAAGGTGTTAATTTATACATTATTTAATAGTCATCTTTATAAACTATTAAATAATGTATAAATTAATACCTTAGTTAACATGAACACCAAGTTTCCCTTAATTAATGTTCCCTTACTGTAAAGTGTTACCAAATCTCACTTGTTAATGGAAAAAAAAAACAGTTAGCAAAACAGTTATGTGCTGCTTTTTTTTAATGTGGAAATGATCTTCCATAGTGAACAGCAAGAACACATTGATGTATCTGAGTTGTGAGTTTAAAGTCAGAAGTCAGATGTTTCTCATCCTCTGCTGGACATCTGATTCAGGATCAGAGGCTGAAAAATGATAATTACATAATTTGTACAGTGGAAATGTTCCAGTCCCATCCATCAAAGATGATCTGATGCGCCTCCATTTTATGATGTTTAGTAAAAAAAAAAAAAAAAAAAGTCAAATCCCTGTGTGTGTGTGTGTGTGTGTGTGTGTGTGTGTGTGTGTGTGTGTGTGTGTGTGTGTTGCTGGTTTTCGTCTGACTGGGAAACAGTTTGAATTCCTGCTTCAGTCTCATCTAACTGCTGCATGAATATCTGTAAGAGAAGAAGAAGAAGAGTAGCAGGCGTCTCCTCTGTGTTTTCACTAGGAGGAGAGGGGAGACGAGGAGAGGAGAGGAGAGGGGAGGGGAGAGGAGACAAGGAGAGGAGGAGAGGAGACAAGTAGAGGGGAGAGGAGAGGAGACTAGGAGAGAGGAGACAAGGAGAGGAGACAAGGAGAGGGGAGAGGAGACAAGGAGAGAGGAGAGGAGACAAGGAGAGAGGAGAGGGGAGACAAGGAGAGAGGAGAGGAGACAAGGAGAGGGGAGACAAGGAGAGAGGAGGGGAGAGGAGACGAGAGAGGAGGAGACAAGGGGAGGAGGAGAGGAGACAAGGAGGGAGGAGAGGAGACAAGGAGAGGGGAGAGGAGACAAGGAGAAGGGAGAGGAGACAAGGAGAGTAGGAGGTTATAAATTCTAGTTTGTTGAACACTCGGTCCTGATTGGCCAGTGAGGACTTTCTGAAGGTGTGTTCAGGTGCTGCTGGGAAAGTCCAAACCCTGAACTCCCGGCCGGCCCTGACACGGAGCCACTGCATGTGATTCTGTCTGAGAATCGAAGCTGGAAGACAAACGATAAACAAACATGGCCGCCCTGCAGCTGTTCAGACAGAGGAGCTGTGGCAGAGCGGCTCTAAACTGAAGTTAAAGGTTTTCGTTCTGATCGTCCGACTTCAGCCGGACACTGAGGAGGAACGGGTCGTTAAAGGTCAAAGGTCATCGGCTGACACGATGACCTCGAACAGGCTGCTCCTCCAGAGGTCGCGTGTTAATTCAAAGCACAGGAGCCTTTTGGACACATGTTGGTTTTCACATGTGAACGTGAGATTTCCCAGCTGGAAACATTCTCACCTGTGACTCGTCTCTCTACATGAGAAGTGAATATTGTCACGTGTCACAGCTGGTGAACGTGTGAAAAGTGAGTGTGCATGTGGGAAAAACATTTTGCACCAATGAATTGAATTTTTCACGTGATGTCAGCAGTGGTGGAAAGTAACAAAGTACATTTACTCAAGTACTGTACTTACGTACAATTTTGAGGTACTTGTACTTTACTTGAGTATTTCCATTTTATGCTACTTTATACTTATACTCCACTACATTTTAGAGGGAAATATTGTACTTTTTACTCCATTACATTTATTTGACAGCTTTAGTTACTAGTTACTTTTCAGATCAATATTTTATATTTAAAACATTTGATCATCTTTATAAAATAACTATAAAATAGCATTGTTATAGATTAGACTGCCCAAAAGTATAGATAAATTGTTAAGATTAGCTTCACGTTGACAACTTTAAAATGCTGCTTACCTGTATGTCAATAAATCAGAATTAATATTCCAATAATTTATGAAAAATATAACTCTCTAAATGGGGACAGTTTGCATAATGAGTACGTTTACTTTGATACTCTAAGTACATTTTGCTGCCAATACTTCTGTACTTTTACTGAAGTAAGATTTTGAATGCAGGACTTTTACTTGTAATGGAGTATCTTTACATTGTTGTACTGATACTTTTACTGAAGTAAAATATCTCAGTACTTCTTCCACCACTGTAAATGAATATTGTCACGTGTCACAGCAGGTGAAAATGTGAAAAATGTGGAGAAAAAAAAAAAGATTTTGCACCAATGAATTGAATTTTTCACGTGACGTCAGAATACAACGTGAAAAAAAAGTTCACCGTGTTCAACGTGTCTAAAAGCACATGTGCTTTGAGTTCATACGTGTGGTTTCACATGTGACTTTAATATGTACAGAAGCTCCAATCTGTTTCTGATCAGAAGAGAAAACACATTTTCTGATATGATACAGATTTTTTATTGATAGTTTTCATATACAATATAATATATATTTATAGGGTGTACATGAGTTGTTTTCACTGGAAACTCGACCCATTTCCCGTCTTACAGCCATGAGAGTCAGGAGGGAATGAATATTCGAATATAGTCTTTTATTTTTCTTTTACAGTCGCATAAAAATACATCATCTCATTTGTCGTATGTAGAGAATTTGTCCAAAAAAAACAAAAACTATTTACAGTTTGAAAATACTTGTCTGAATGTTTTCATAGATGTGCTTTTAGTTCCCTTTATCACCTCTCTCTCTCTCTCTCTCTCTCTCATCATATTTCTCTCTGGCAGATCAGCTCTTTCCTACAGCGCTGTATTAAAGCCGCTGTAGGTGATTTTTTTTTTTTTTTTTTTTAACCTCAACCTCAAATGTGCTGAGAAAAAAAACTCAAAATTTCTGAGATTAACGGCAGAAATTTAGGAGAAAAAAAAACTCAAATTTGCAAGAAAAAACTTCTGAATTTCTGAGATTACAGTCAGAAAATTGCACCACTTTCACGTTGCTTTGCACGATCTCTTCAAAGTCTGTATGCTTATGATAATGTGATGACTTCAGGCTAAAAGCATGAGTATTTCCTTATTAAGTATAATATATACTAAATATACTTAATGCCAGAAATTCCCGTGTTTTTTTCTCCTTTTTTTCTAACTTTAATCGAAGAATTTTTGTTTTTGTTTTCTTTGATGCTCCAAATGTTTCAGAGGCTTTTCCTCTCAGACAAGGAGAAACACTGATTACGGGGAATTTTTTTTTTTTGGCACAAACATGCTCAAATTTAATGTGATAATCAGTGACATTTTTATAGAAATAAATGTCTGCCTGGTCCAACCCATATCCAGCTCATTAAAACTTTTCCATTGTCTGTTCTAAACAGCCGGTCTGGTGCAGGAGAGACTAAAATAAGCAAATAAAAAAAAACAAGAATCTTGCAGATTATCACTTTACAGATCCTGAATATCAGCTGTCATCTGTTTCAATGATCTGCCAAAGAGAAACACGACTAACACTGAACACTGATCACTTCACTGATCGATCGATCACAGCAACATGAAAAGAAAAGCAGGAAGAGAACAGAAAGGTCAGAGTGCGCTGAACTGATCTCAGCACTGCTGTTTATAACTGATATCAGTGACAGACCATAAATCTAAAGTCAATAAATTTCAGTATAAAACCTGTCAGTCTGTCTGTTGTGTCAGGAACATGAATGGTGATATCAGCTCCATGTTATTCTGCTGTCAGGAACATGAATGGTGATATCAGCTCCATGTTATTCTGCTGTCAGGAACATGAATGGTGATATGAGCTCCATGTTATTCTGCTGTCAGGAACATGAATGGTGATATCAGCTCCATGTTATTCTGCTGTAGTAATCACTAATGAGACTCTTGACCATCACAGTTTCACAAGCTCTCCATCCAAATTATATTATTGTCACTTTGTAAAGACATTTTTAAATTGTTGTTTACATTCTAGCAGCCAATGGCATCGCTGGAAAGATCTGAGTCTCAGAAATAAACAGAATTCTGTCAGACTTTGTCTAATCACATGGTGATCAGCAGATCATCTCGTCACTAATCAATACTGCGGTTTATTATATTATTATCCTACAAAATCAATCCAGGCACCTGGTTCTGGATCAGGACTCCCACGCCCACATGGACGCTCATTTAAGGATTTTTCCAATTACTTTCAAGGTTTTGTTTGGTGAAGTTTAAGGACTCAAAGTTTCAGGTTCTGGTCCTTCATTGCTAAACAAATTTCACAATTCCACAAACTTTCAAGGATTTTCCAGGCCTGTGGGAAGGAACCCGGCTAGAAACCTCATGTTTTTACGGAGTCCTGATCCTGTCTGGGCTGGGAAAACCTGTCAGAACCCGCTGTGTCATTGTTAAATTTACGAAGTTGTCGATCTGAAATAAAGCTGCTTGATGAAACTCCTGAAAGTCGACATGTTGGAGACACAAAGTTCCTGTCCCACGGACCAGGATCGGACCGGTTCAGACGATCTGAACCAGACAAAACATCTGAACTAAGAAACTGTCTGGATTTTCACACGTTATCGAACGCCACTGTTACATTTCTGATGATTTTTGGCTTGAAAACATTCTCTGGAGTCTCTGGAGTTCTGATCCAGCTGCAGAGCCAGTTCACTTCCTGCTCAGGACAGAGCGGGACGTCCCGTTTGCAAAGTCAAACACACAGTAAAGCTTAAAGCTGCAGTCTGTCTGTACAGGATGATGTCATCCATCCTGCTCGCATCACTTCCTGCCAGCTGCACATCAAGGTCTGTAAATTATTCAGGTTTAGTGATTAAAAAAAAACCCAAAAAAACTGTGGGTTCACAAACGTTTCACCACTTTCATTCAACATCTGTGGACGTGAAAAATTGGTAACACTTTACAATAAGGGAACATTAATTAAGGGTTAGTTAATGCTTAATAAACATTAACTAACCCTTAATTAACAGTTAACTAATGTGTAATTTACTAATGGTGTTCATGTTGACTAAGGTATTAATTTATACATTATTTAATAGTTTATAAAGATGACTATAAAATAATGTATAAATTAATACCTTAGTTATCATGAAGCGCCAGACTTTAATTTTAACTTTATTGGAGCAAATAAAAAGGTAATGAAAGAAACGTTTTAAAAAGCAATGAATAACTAAAAAAAAAAAAAACCGACCACGTCAAGTTACTCGTGACTACAAAAAAGTAATCTGATTACTATACAACGCGTAATCCCCCGGTCCACGAGGAGGCGAGCTGAACGCTTTGTCCCGGTCTGCGGTTCCTGTTTTTACGGTAAACCCGACACGACTCGAACGCCGCGATCGACCCAGTGATCTACAGACCTTGAGCTGCATGGATCCTGACCGGTTGCCATGACAACTGCTCTACATCAACCGGTTTACTTTTTGGAAACACAAAAAGCTTTTTTCAATCCCAGAACGTTGCTGATTGTCAGCGGCAATTTTACGATTTTCCACTCAGGTGCAGATCCAGACTCAGCAGGAATTATCTTTGACCCCGAGCTTAACCCAATCATTTCTCTGATACGGGACAGGCAGACAGACAACAGACAGACAGACAGGCAGACAGACAGACAGACAGACAGGCAGACAGACAGACAGACAGACAGACAGACAGACAGACAGACAGACAGACAGTAACAAGTCAGGAAAACAAAGCGCAGCAGAACTAACCAGCATGTCTTACATCAGGATATGTAACAGCGAAACATGATTAATATGGTCTAACTAGTATTTTGTGCAAAATCGTGAAAATGGAAAACAGGATGTAAAATCCACGACTAAAAGATTTGGAAACATTTTTTTTGTCCGTTGCTGAAATTAAATCAGCAAATCAGCAAAGAGTCTGAGCGAGTTCTGGATTCTTTCTTTCTGTTTTGAATAAGACACTTCCATATAAACAGCTTATAGAGACTCCTATGTACATATTTCACAAGTGAAAGGTCAGGTGGTTAAAAAAAAGAGCAGGCGACTCTTAAAAAAAAAGACGAGTTGTGTCATTATGGGATGCTGCTGATGTGTTGGAAACGACCCGTCCTTTTTAAGAGCGCGGGGGAACGAGTCGGCCATCTTTCCCCCGTGGATTTACACCTAAAAAACTAAAACCGCTCCGTGTTTCGGCACAGTGAGGAGAAGCTACTAGAAAACTTTTCGGGTCGTTTTTTCGGGTCCTGAGTAAGTGCAAAAGTTGGATGGGAAGAAGGAGCTTAACATGAAGATATGGTTCAATTTGGAAACTCTCTCACGCAAGATGGCCGCCCCTGACCTCTGACCCCTCTGACCATGACTCAGAGGGACCGGCGAAGAAAACAAACGGCTGAAGAACGGTTTTGCTTCAACAGATTTCCAACATTTGATTTAAAAACGGCACAAAATTTGATGGTGCTTTTTAAAAAAGTTCTTGGTTGACAAAATGTTAATAATGCTTCATACAGATTGGATCTTATAGATTTTCCAGATCTGAACATGAAGTTTCAGTTTTTAATAGATCTGTAGGGGGTTTGGGGGACAGAACTTCTTTCTTCTTAAATTACACTGGACTTGGAAGTCATCTGTCGAAGAAAAAGACAGTTTGTTCTCTTCAGCCCTCTGGACTTTTCTTTGTGGTTGAACCGTACGATGTGACGGGGAATAAAACACGAGTCCGATCACCGGGAAACAAACTGAGCTCAGTTTGAGAAAAGGAAACAAAGCGGTTCTTCTCATACGGCAGGAGAGGAGCGGCCATCATCAAAAAAAAACCAACAAGGCCGCTGGAAGAAGGTGAAGAAGATCCAAATCTTTGCGGACCGCATGCCGCGAAAAACAACAGACCGGAACTTCAGACAGACCGCTGGCTTCTGAAGAGTAAACCCTTACAGACCAGGAGAGACAGAGCGCCTGGGGGTTCAGGCTCTGCAGTCGAACCCCGGCTCCGGTTCTGAATATTCACATATAGATACACTATAAACATATAGACATGGAGCCTCAAAGGCCTGCAGACCGCCGGTTCTGAGCACTTCTTCTGTCCGGGACCCGGTTCGCCTCGTCCCGGGACCCGGCCCCGTTAAGCGGTCCGAGCTCTCGTAACGCGGGGACTCCCGGAAAGCGGGCCGTCGACCCGCTTTGGGGGTGAGGAGCCACAGTTTAAGAAACCCAGGCTGCAGACGGAGACAGACGGGACGCTGGATGCAGACCTGCAGGCCTCCGTCCGGTTCGGAGGGAAGATGGCTGCTGAAGAACGGTTTCGGTTCAACAGATTTCCAACCGTTTGATTAAAAAACGGCACAAAATTTGATGGTGCTTTTTAAAAAGTCCTTGGGTTGCGGATGCGGTTCTTGACGCTCGGGTCGGTCGAGCTTCACTACTCACTTTACATCTGACTTGGGCTCAACAATATTGACAGAAATACTGACTGATTCGCAGTTTTGGCCTTACAAAAAGCTATAGTCCTTGGATTTGGTTTGGGTTTGGACAGAACCTTTACAGCACAGGTCAACTTCAGGGAAACGTTCACTGCAGGACTGCACCATTATTACTGAAACAATAGTTTTGCTGCATATTCTGATCATGTACATTAATCACAATTATTAGTTTTGATGATTAAAGAAGTAAAATTACTTCACAGCACTTCTCGCATCAGCGGCCGTTCTAAATGAAACGCTTCAATTTTGCTGATATGCCAATATTCTATGATCATTAATTGAGGAAATGTACATGTCAGTATACAATACAGGATTAATGGTGCCGCCCTGGTTCACTGGGTTGGATTAAGCTGAATCCAAATGTCCACCCTCTGGACTTGTGGACTGAGCCCTCTGGACTTCAGTCTTCCGTACCGTGACGGGTTCACCGTCACGTCAAGTCTGCGAGGCGCCAGACTGCAAGGCTGCTGATGGACTGACCTCAAGTCTGTTTCACTCGTTGCCGTGGAAACGTTCGAAGCAACAGTCTATCGATAACTACAGTCATGCACACTGAGATCGCTCGTGTCATGATGTGGTCGAATATTATTTCTGGCCCACATGATTCAAGTAACGTTTTAACAAAGTCATTGTTTTACAAATTCATAATAAGTTCTTTTTGGGGTTTTTTGTTCGGCAATTGAATTGCAATGAATTGTGGGTAATTAAATCAGTCAAGTCTGATGAAGTCTGCGCCCCAAGCGGACTCTCTGGAAGTCTGCAGAAAGTCCGCTTGAGGCCCCTTGTGGACTGGATGAATCGTGGATTTCCCGAGAACGCGCCCGCAAAGTCCGCGAGTCTGCAAGTGCGGTGAAGTCCGGACATCTGGATTCAGCTTCAGTAGTGTCAGAGTCCAGAAGTGACTCCAGCTGTGATGTAGTTTCTCTAATTTCTCTCCTCTTATTCAGCACAGTCTGGACCGATCTGTCGGCTTCAGAGCCGTGTTTCTAAAGGAGCTGTGCCACCGAAATCACTGGAACTCCAATAATTCCTGATCGTATGGCTAATAAGCCAACTTATTGATTAACCAATCACTAACAAAGCTATTTGTTGTCTTTCCTTGCCAGAATACAACTCTAAAACACAAAGTTTTGGCTGAAGTTGGTTTAGTTTAGTTCCAGAAGCAGCAGCTGGATCAGCGGAGGCAGAAGAAAAGTTCCTGAGGCCTCGGCGTCACGACTCCTCCAGACAGACGGCTCCGCCCAGCGCTGAGGGGTCAAAGGTCAAACACCCTGCCTCCGTGTCACCTTTCCCTGCTCATTCCCTCCACACCCAGCCGCTTCACAAAAAGAGCGCCGGTGTTTCTTTGCATCAACATCGTCATCATCTGCTACGTCTTGATTACAACTCAAGACCTGATTAGAACTTTAACAGAACCAGAGAATTTTTCCTCGGTTAGGCTGTTTGTGTGGAGCCCCGAGCCTCCGTCCATCCATCCATCCCTCCATCCATCCAGGAAGTCCTTCTGACCGGCTTACAGTCCAACATGGACTCCAGCTTATTGGTTTAAATCACAAGAATGGAAATCCAAAAGCCCTCATAGGCCAGCTGATAAGCTGATTGGTGAACTGAAGAGAGAGGAAGAGGTAATCCGACGGGCTGGGGGTTAAATATCCAATCGACCAGCAGGACCTTCGACGGACAGATGAGGAACTTCCAGAAAGCTTCTGCAGGGAAGTTTGCTTCCAAATGTCTGAAGGATCCAAAACTCTGAGGTGAACACCGATCCCTCCGCCGAATCCACCATGAAAACACACCATGCAGGGTGTGGGGACCAGAGCTGAACCCTACTGATACACACCATGTAGGGAACAGGTTTGTCCCACGGACTCCAGATGGCGCCGGTGAGTCTTGACTTCGCTTGACGTCTCGAGTTCCACGGCGGTTTTCTCCCGGTAGCAAAACCTGATGAAACGCTGTGCGGCAGAAAGCAGCCGGTCAAAATCCAATTCTGACGTGACGCCTTCGTCCGTGGACACGAAACACGATGATATATCCAAAAAATAAAACCTCTGAAAGTGTCTGTCAGCTCCAGATATGCGACTCTCCTGAAGCTCCTGCCCTCGCCGCCTTACCGCGCTTCCGATGTGCTTTGAAAAGTTTGAAAAGTTTCGTCACATCCAAATAAAAAGTCGCTTGATTGTACGAAGACATTTTCCGTGTTTCTCGTCACGTTTTGCTCCAGGCAGACGGCGGAGCGACTCGAGACCTAAAGTCAAGTCAAGACTCGGCGGCGCCACCTGGAGTCTGCGGGACCAGAAACAGACCTGAACCCTGACTGTGAACGTTTCCCCGTGTCACTACTGTCCGTCCGATGTGGTTCAGGAGGGACAGACGGGACACGCGGCGATGTGATTGGCTGCTGATGAAGGTTTGTCCGACAAGACGGAAGGAAGCCAGGAGACGGCGGTCTGCGTTTCTCCGCTCGGTGAAAGTGAACGGACTTCGGGAGACTGGTTTCTGGAGCTGCTGGTGGTCTGCACCCACAGAGGCAGGGTGGTGACGCCCGGTGGGTGAGGAGGGGTGGGGAGGGGTGAGGAGGGGTGGGCGGGGTCTTAGTGTCCGGGGTGGTGGGGGGTGAAGGAGGGGGGAGGAGACAGAGACAGAGGGCTGCTCTGTGGACTGACGCCTCCTGCTGGAGGAGAATCTGCTACAGCCTGAGAAACACTGATAGAAGAAGAGGAGAGAGAGAGAGGAGAGGGAGAGAGAGAGGGAGAGAGACAGAGAGAGGAGAGGGAGAGAGAGAGGGAGAGAGAGAGGAGAGGGCGAGAGAGAGGAGAGAGAGACAGAGAGAGAGGAGAGGGAGAGAGAGAGGGAGAGAGAGAGGAGAGGGCGAGAGAGAGGAGAGAGAGACAGAGAGAGAGGAGAGGGAGAGAGAGAGGGAGAGAGAGAGAGGAGAGGGAGAGAGAGAGGAGAGAGAGACAGAGAGAGAGAGATTATCTTGAGAACATGTGTGTGCTTCCTTCAGTTAAATTCATTAGGAAGAGTTTCAGTGAGTGTTTCAGCAGTTGAACGAAATGGGATGAAAGCTGACTTTTGTAAACATCTTTTATGGCTCATTACAGTTGCTAGGTAATTCCTGGTGGTTTCCAGGAGGTTCCTAGGTGGTTCTAGTAGGTTTGAGTAGTGATGGGAGAAACAAGGCTTTCTGAAGCTTTGAACCAATTGAATAAATTGAATAAATTGCTTTGGGAAATGATTCACTGTTTGGAAACACTGGAAACACCGCACACTGGTGACATCTGCTGGTCAAATGAGTGTAAATGCAACGGGAAGATCCACAACAACACCTATAATGATTCAACCATTTGGAAGTTACTTGCATATATTTTCATTTAAGAGTAGTCTAAGATATCCTGAAATAAACAGACCTGAAGTTATGTAGAATATGGAGGCCTTCATATGGTTGTATTTTAATCATTTTCATGAATCATTTGTGTAAAGTATGTATGACAGTATAGCTTACATACAATATTTATGTTCTATTTGTAGACTTTATAGACATATATAAAAAGGCATTTATATGCTTATACCTTAATTTGTGTATGAAATACTGTAAAATTAGTTTGTGTATGAAATACACATTTGTGTATAAAAGTAGTGTATGGAATAGGAAATTCTGTGTTATCAGGAATTATTTTATTCAAGAAAACAATTTGTAGTTGTTTATATTTCTTGCTTCCTCCATTTCTCCAAATCAACTAAATCTCTCTATCAGCCAGAGTGACTCTCGTCTCTCTCCTACATGAAAACACACAACATTTGGCCAAGTTTATTTGTTTATATGTTATTGTGTGTTTGTTATTGTAAATATTAGCAGGAAGGCACATCAGCTGATCTGCAGGAAACCTGGAATCACTGACTGCAGATCAGCCAAAACCTGTTTGAGTCAGTCAGTTAGTATGAGTCTAAAGGCCTTTACACACCAACAGCGACGCGAATAAACGGCACGAAATTGCGAATAATTCGGAGGTGAATTTTGACGCGCCTGACTATTCACATCAAGCGCGACGCGATTTTGCGAATGAATTATTAAGGTTCTAAAAAAAATCGCGCCACGGAGAAAAAAATGGTCTCAACATCAAGCGATGATGACCTGGTGCTCCTTTTACTTAATAAAAAGAAAAAAAACCCGAAATACCTGGGTACACCCAATACTGACAAAGAGAGGATAACTTGGTGAGTTCCACTGCTTGGTTCAGGAGCTTAAACTGTACCACAGCTGTACACATCTGTGTATGAATTTCTAAAATACAATATACAGTATACGGGGAAACGGAGGCGTAGGCATTACTTCATTATATTAAATATTACAGGCACATTGCCAAACGTGCTCGAGCAACAAAACGGCACAAAGAACTGAGCAAATACATGATAAAACAATAACGATCTATAAGGTATTTAAAAAAACATGACAGTCTCTTTCGATCATCGTGAATTTACTGCATGGAATGGAATCCTTGGAATGCGCCATTACGCAACGCAGCTCACGTTTCCTGCAGCCGACCTTACAGTCTTATATAGTGTTAAATCATAGGAAATAACCAGTATGGATAACATTTGCTAAATGTGAAATATTTGTAGATATATAATGAGCGCTGCCCATTAAATCCTTTTGGGGACGTGCTTTACACACAGATGTCCCATGGAAATACAGAAGCACAATATTGCGCAATTAATCTTTCAGTTTATCCACAGACAGAATATCTCACGTTTCATGTCCAGGAGCTCTGTCTCGTCACACTGTTGTTCTAAAGGTATGCTATGCAATCATATGTGTGAAATTACTTTACATGGAGTTTTGATGGCGCTGAGTTGGTCAGTGGAAGAAAGGAGGAGAAGGAGAGGGAGAGACTTCACATCTGTCTACCAGCGCCCTGTAGCCCGTCATGCTGGTGTAATTTGCGGGTATGTTGCAGGGAGAAAATTGAAAAAAAATGATTTAGGTACAATATTCGTTTTTTAGAATTCTGAGAAGCTGTTTCAGAAATTGAAATTTAAAATCTCAACGCCAGAGTTAATAGAAAAAAAAATACACCAAAATACTGATATTACAATGGTTAAAAAGCCTATGCAGTGGATTTTACATGACGCGGTGCCAATCACCCTGAGCAACGACTTGCAGTGTGTTTGAGGTGAAACCAGCTGCTGTTCTGGCTACAGCTGTGGAGAAAATAGATCATAGTTTACATATGTTGTCTGTGAAGCACTACCATACTCTCAGTTTGGCAGGCGATAATTTAATTTGTGCCTATATTATATCTACATTAGCCTTCCTAGTCCACTGTATGAGTGAACGTGGATCAGAGTGTGCCTCTGCCTCACCTGTGCGTAAAGGCGCACGGCCTAACCGCCATCCCCGTACCCATTTTGATTGGTCAGATGTGTACATGTCGGAGGCGAAACCTCGGAAAAATCGACCTTGGTCCGAAAAAATAAAAGCCGCAATATCGCTCAGCGAAATTACGTCGCTGATGTGAAAGCTTGCATTGAATGATACAGGTTCGAAAAATATTATTAACGTGCGAATTAATCGCACGAAAAAAACGCGTCTGGTGTGTAAAGGCCTTAAGTTATGACAACTGATTTGAGATCAGTAGTTGTCATAAATTTGACACAGGTTCACTTTAGGCTCGAGCCTCTAGCGTCCAATCACACGTTACATCGAAACAATTCAATGTCACGAAGCTCGGTTAGCTTCGCAAAGTGTCGAAGCTTTCAAAACGCTGTTTCGAGTATCAAGAACCGGTTCCGGTCTAGTCCCGGTTCCAAAGTGCCCGATTCACCGGAATTGATAACCCACCGCACTAACGATAACTCTTTCTTATCAATCATTAAAGCCACACCAAGTGATTTTTTCTGACCACTAGGGGGCGACAGAAACCGCGACACATTTTGTAAACACACAGAAATCTCCACGCAGCAAGTTAGCTTCAGGACTTCAGCTTCAGGACTTCAGCTTCAGGACTTCAGCTTCAGGACTTCAGCTTCAGGTCTGAAGTCGCTCACTGCAGGTTCAGAATATTGAACAGCCGGAAGATTCTGAGCAGCGGCTCAACATCCTGTTTGACTTCAGACTGACGGACTGAGACAGAAGTTTGTATGAAAATAATAATTTACATTCTCATCGTTCATCTGAAAGAGAAGCTGAAAGAGTCATGAGGCTGTCAGGCTGTTTATTAAGATCTGATGGATAAACTGAAGCCTCTGGTTACTGGTGTTACTGGTGTCCAGTAAACTGAAAACACAGGTGATGGAAGCCGCCATATTGGTCTGAAGTAAACGTTACCATGGTTACAGACATTATTTACAGGAGTGGAGTGACTCCTGTTACTGTGCAGACAAAAGTACACAACTACAGTAACAAGAGTATTCCACCCACTGTGTGTGTGTGTGTGTGTGTGTGTGTGTGTGTGTGTGTGTGTGTGTGAGAGAGTGTGTGTGTGTGTGTGTGTGTTCTAAGCTGAGGCTCACCTGACTGTGTAGCTGCTGCGGTGGGCGGGGTCTGTTACCCCGGCAACAAAAAGCTTCTTGGGCGGCCCGTCAGACTCCGCCCCTCCTGAGAGACAAACGGGACGAAGACAAATCCATTCAGAAATTCATTTAAAAAAAATATTCTTAATTATAAAAGAAATAAATGCAATTATCGAAAATTATTTTATTCAGTAATTTTAGAATAAAATAATTAAATTTTAGTGATAACAGATGAGAATTACAGATACAGATAAGAGCAGGAGCTCACACACACACACACACACACACACACACACACACACACACACACACACACACACACACACACACACACACACACACACACACACACACACACACACACACACACACACACACACACACACACACACACACTACCTTTTCTCTTCAGTGGGGTTAATGCAGGCCATCTTACAGTGGCACTCACTGCTGGCCTGTTGGAGAACACACACACACACACACACACACACACACAAACACAAACACAAACACACACACACACACACACACACACACACACACACAAACAAACACACACACACGGTTACAGTCAGACAGTTAGACTACAATTTATAACCTCCTCCTCTCCTCTCCTCTTCTCCTCTCCTTGTCTCCTCTCTTCTCCTCTCTCCTCTTCTACTCTCCTCTCCTCCTCTGCTCGTCTCCTCCTCTCCTCTCCTTGTCTC
>NW_027284319.1:15000-23414 GCF_046629955.1 Centroberyx affinis | reverse complement strand
TTCTTAAAAAAATACTCAAACCGATTAATCGATTATCAAAATAGTTGGCGATTAATTTGATAGTTGACAACTAATCGATTAATCGTTGCAGCTCTAGTTAAGAGCTTTATAAACTCTGCTATCAAGATGTCAGCGTTCATCAAGTTTATTTCATTAAAATAATTTAATTTAATAAAAGCGGTCAGTCAGTTTTTCAGAGTTTCTCTTCTCACCGTTGACGACATCGATGTTGTGCTGGATCTCTCTCTGACTCAGATATTCCTCATAGATGTCTTTCTCCTCTGAGCCGGCAGACTGAGCAGAGACAAAATGTTTCAGATGGAGAAGAGACAAACTGTGGAAAATATCACGATATTCCATATTATCAAATATCGGCCCAAGCCTGGGGCCGGATTCACAAAACCCTCTTAAGAAAAAAAATCTTCTCAAGTGGCATTTTTTTCTAAACTTTAGTCTTAAGAAAAAGAAAAAATGCTATTCTCAAAAACAGTTCTTATATATTTTCTTAACTTTCTTCTTATGTTTCTTCCTAAGAAAAAACTTAGGAATAAATGGTTTTCTTGAAATGAAAGTTGTCAAATTTGTTGTTGATTTTTTCCTTAACTTTCAGACGGCCCTTCACCTGTCTTAAAACTCCTACAGTGAAAAGGTAAGCCTCTAATATCATATATTTAAACACATTTTAGACAAGTAGGTTATAGTTCAAAGTCTTCATAGGTTCCCCTACACCTAACATTAAGATGAACATTTATTGTAAAGCTTTATTTGGTGTAGGGCCAGGTAGGCCTCTGTCTCATGTCTGTTGGAAATAAGCTGCAAATTTTACAGTTACCAACAGCAACCAATGTTTAAATCTTTGCTCTAGTTGCTCTAAATAGGTTTTTCCACAATTGTTTTGTAGATGGAAGCACTTTGGGTTGCCTCCTAGCCTTGTCTCCTAGCCTCCTAGCCTTGTCTCCTAGCCTCCTAGCCTTGTCTCCTAGCCTCCTAGCCTTGTCTCCTAGCCTCCTAGCCTTGTCTCCTAGCCTCAATGGCAGTAAGCCTAAAGTTTATTAACCAGAATTAATTCAGGCCCTATTTTGAGAAGTTCTTAAGTTGGAAAATTAAAGAAATTCGTAAGAAATGAGACTGTTACTAAGAAAATATTGAGGAATTGCCTCAAGAACTTCCTCTTATGTCATTTCTTAAGATAGTTCTGGTTGTCATTAGTTTTCTTAGCAGATAATTAATAAGCCGGTCAGGTGATTTAGAGCCGAAACACATTAACCAGCCAAACGCCTGATCGGCCAATCGGCTGTTAGACTAACGGACCGATCGGAGGTCGGTATGAGCTCCCACCCGGCCGGCCGCCCGCTCCGCCTTGCGCCTCCTGGCCTGCAGCAGCACCTCCTGGTACAGGCTCATCAGCGCCTCCTGCAGGCGGGCCAGCGCGGCGCTCGGGTTCCTCAGGGCGCGCGCCGTCACCTCCGCCTCGCCCCGCTCCACCGCCTCGTTGATGGCGATCACCGCCGCGTGGACTGATGGGAAGAGGAAGAGGGAGGAGCTTAGTTTACTGACAGGAAGAGGGAGGAGCTTAGTTTACTGTCGGGAAGAGGGAGGAGCTTAGTTTACTGACAGGAAGAGGGAGGAGCTTAGTTTACTGACAGGAAGAGGGAGGAGCTTAGTTTACTGTCGGGAAGAGGGAGGAGCTTAGTTTACTGACAGGAAGAGGGAGGAGCTTAGTTTACTGACAGGAAGAGGGAGGAGCTTAGTTTACTGACAGGAAGAGGGAGGAGCTTAGTTTACTGACGGGAAGAGGGAGGAGCTTAGTTTACTGACAGGAAGAGGGAGGAGCTTAGTTTACTGACGGGAAGAGGGAGGAGCTTAGTTTACTGACAGGAAGAGGGAGGAGCTTAGTTTACAGAGAAGGAGAAAAACTCCTGAAAGCGGTCGGAGGCTCCACCTACCGGCCGCCTCGTCCGCAGACAGCTCATTGGTCAGGATGCCGCCGATCTTATTGAAGGCGGGCATCTGGATGCCGTATTTCCCCAGCTCCAGCTTCATGTTGTCAATCTCCTCCTCTGCACAGAGAGAGAGAGAGAGAGAGAGAGAGAGACGAGAGAGAGAGAGAGAGAGAGAGAGAGAGAGAGAGACAGAGAGAGAGAGAGAGAGAGGAGAGAGAGAGAGAGAGAGAGAGAGAGAGAGAGAGCAAACAACCTGATCATGAAGGTTTAAAGTGGATACAGACAACTTTTCATCTTCCCCCTGTTGTCCCCTCTAGTGTTTCCAAGTGGTTTTGTTGTTGTTGTTGTTGTTGTTGTTGTTGTTGTTGTTTGCTCCGTTGTCTCAAAGACACCCGGATCTCTTCCTGTTAGAGTCTAGCTCTGTGCAACAGAACAAACCATCTGTCTGTTATCAGCTCATTGATCAAAACACAATATAGTAACTTTCACCACTGCTCCTTTTAGAAAGGCCACTGCAAGAAAACCTGTTCTGTGTTTAGATTATCAAACGGACATTTGTTTGTTTCTGGCTGCTAGCGTTAGCGTTAGCTAGCGTAGCTAGTGTTAGCAACATGGCTAAAGCTGCTAACTCTAGCAGCCAGAAACAAACACAGTTAGATGTTTGTTGCTTTTGTTCTGGCTGGTCCTGGCTTCTTTGTAGCTCCTGGTTCGTTTTCTGGCTGCTAGCGGTAGCGTTAGCAACATGGCTAAAGCTAACGCTACCGCTAGCTACCGGGGAAAATCTATCCTGTTCCTCTGTTGGCTGCACAGTGGATGACTCACTTCCTTTGTGCCGTAAGTCGAGCCTTCATTCTCCAGGAGATGGAACCCGGTGGCAGACAGAGCTGCATAGTGAAAGCGAGGCTTATAGGAACCAATCTAAACACTGATGATGTCATTATTCTGTAGACATTACACTGTGCATCAACATTTACTTCATAATGAGAAGTTAAAGCAAAAAAGTTGTCTATAGGGTCTTTAAAACATGTTCAGTCCAGGTCCAGTAACAGTCCATACAGATGAAAACAGCTGCAGTCCATCATTATATAGAATATAATATAAAATAATATATATGTAAAATATATAAAATATAACAACACACTGCAGGTCGGCCTGACTGCACATCAGAACTAAGACTGAACTGAATTTAACTCAAAACCTTTAAGTGAGATTTAGAAAATAAAATTCAAGACTTTTCCAGAACCTGACAACCCGTTACAACCTGTTACAGCCCGTTACAACCCTGAACAGTCTGAACAGTTTAAACAGTCTGGTCGTCCAGTTTGTTGAAACACAGATAATAATAATAATAATAATAATAATAATAATTTATTTTTACCAGTAAACTTGACTTTTCCATAGAGATCCAGGATCTGAGGAGCCAGACCCAATCTGAAGAGGAACAGACTGAGGAGAGAGAACATACTGTTAACAGGAGAGACAGACAGGTAGACAGGCAGACAGGCAGGCAGGCAGACAGGCAGACAGGCAGACAGACAGGCAGACAGACAGACAGACAGGCAGACAGGCAGACAGACAGACAGACAGACAGACAGACAGGCAGGCAGGCAGACAGACAGGCAGACAGACAGGCAGACAGGCAGACAGGCAGACAGACAGACAGACAGGCAGACAGGCAGGCAGGCAGACAGACAGACAGACCTCAGAGCATGGATGCAGTAGACGGCTCTTGGCATGTTCTTCTTATCGTAGATGTCGGTGGTTTCTGGGTGAAAGATCTGACAACAAAAGGATGGACTTTAAATTCTGACTTCTGAACTTTAATATATCAGAACCTGAACAGTGTAAAGGTTTAATCTGTTAGAAGGGTTAGGGTTAGCCTAACCCCAACCAAGTCTGACTAATCGATCAGCTGATCAATACTCCAGGTGAAGCTCACCGCCGGCAGGCCGACCTCCACCATGGCGTTCCTCCAGTGGTTGATGTTGTCAGTGTGGCGGAACTGCAAACCCTGAGCCTGGAGCACACACATTATTGATCACACATCAGGTTATTGATCACAGGTTATTGATCACACATCAGGTTATTGATCACAGGTTATTGATCACACATCAGGTTATTGATCACACATCAGGTTATTGATCACACATCAGGTTATTGATCACACATCAGGGGGCGGAGCCAAACCAGCCATCCAAACACCAGACTGACTCTGCTTTATGACAGACCACATGAAGCTGAACTGTCTGTCTGCCTTTCCATGTTTTCCTGGATCAGTTTCAGATGTAAAACTTCAGACTGAATTAGAAAGATTCAAATAAAGAGAAGAGCAGGAGACGACTGGAAGAAAGTTAAATGAAAGAAAGGAATAAAAGAACAACAAGAGGAAAATGAATCAATCGATGAAACCAATAGAAACAGATGATCAGTGTCTGGAGGCTTCATGTTGCCTTGTGTCACTTTTCAATCATAACCTGTCTGTGTGTTAAGTAGTATTATGTATTATGTATATTATTATGTATTATTGTGTATTATTATGTATTATTATGTATTATTGTGTATTATTATGTATTATTATGTATTATGTATATTATTATGTATTATTGTGTATTATTATGTATTATTATGTATTATGTATATTATTATGTATTATTGTGTATTATTATGTATTATTATGTATTATTATGTATTATTGTGTATTATTATGAGTATCAGTGTCCAGTTTCTTCATGAGGCTTTAAGGCCACTTGGATTTCTTATTGCGACTTTACTGGAAACTACAGCTGGAACCACTGAACATACTGGTTCCAGCAGACCGTCCCAGTAACATGCCACCACTGTACTGGTTCAGCAGCCTGTCCCAGTCTGGTCTCCCAGTCAGACCTGATAGCGCTGCTGGTCCGGGTCGTAGATCTTCCTCAGCGGGACGGTCCTGGGACAGAAGCAGTGTCCCAGTTTGGCGAGGAAGACTCCGTTCCTCAACGCCTCCTCCAGCTCCGTGGGAGCAGGGAGCTGCTCCTGAAGACACGCCTCCATCCACCTGACACACACACACACACACACACACACACACACACACACACACACACACACACTTAAATCTGGTCTCATCTGGAGTTATGAATTCTTGAAAGTTGCAGCTGATTTCCAGTCAGTGGATTCCTGAAGTTCCCAGTCCGTCTTCAGGGTCCGGACTGGTCTCTAGTCTGCGATGCGGTTCTGACTTTATCCAAAAGGTTTGAAAGAGTTTCATCACCAACAGTGGAGTTATGAGGTTTTCACACACAGCAGAGAAATGTAAAACCTCATGTTAAATAATCCATGTCCACTGAAGTGGATAGAGATATAAAGTATGATTTTATATAATAATCTTTAATTTGTGTGAACTGCTGTCAGCTGTCTGTGTGTCAGCTGTCTGTGTGTCAGTTGTCTGTGTGTCAGTTGTCTGTGTGTCAGCTGTCTGTCAGCTGTCTGTGTGTCAGTTGTCTGTGTGTCAGCTGTCTGTGTGTCAGTTGTCTGTGTGTCAGTTGTCTGTGTGTCAGTTGTCTGTGTGTCAGTTGTCTGTGTGTCAGTTGTCTGTGTCTCAGCTGTCTGTGTGTCAGTTGTCTGTGTGTCAGCTGTCTGTGTGTCAGTTGTCTTTGTGTCAGCTGTCTGTGTGTCAGTTGTTTGTGTGTCAGCTGTCTGTGTGTCAGTTGTCTGTGTGTCAGTTGCCTTTGTGTCAGCTGTCTGTGTGTCAGCTGTCTGTGTCTCAGCTGTCTGTGTGTCAGTTGTCTGTGTGTCAGTTGTCTGTGTGTCAGCTGTCTGTGTGTCAGTTGTCTGTGTGTCAGTTGTCTGTGTGTCAGCTGTCTGTGTGTCAGCTGTCTGTGTGTCAGTTGTCTGTGTGTCAGCTGTCTGTGTGTCAGCTGTCTGTGTGTCAGTTGTCTGTGTGTCAGCTGTCTGTGTGTCAGCTGTCTGTGTGTCAGTTGTCTGTGTGTCAGTTGTCTGTGTTGTCAGCTGTCTGTGTGTCAGCTGTCTGTGTTGTCAGCTGTCTGTGTGTCAGCTGTCTGTGTGTCAGTTGTCTGTGTGTCAGTTGTCTGTGTGTCAGCTGTCTGTGTGTCAGTTGTCTGTGTCTCAGCTGTCTGTGTGTCAGTTGTCTGTGTGTCAGCTGTCTGTGTGTCAGTTGTCTGTGTCTCAGCTGTCTGTGTGTCAGTTGTCTGTGTGTCAGTTTTCTGTGTTGTCAGTTGTCTGTGTGTCCTCTGTCTGTGTGTCAGTTGTCTGTGTGTCAGTTGTCTGTGTGTCAGCTGTCTGTGTGTCAGTTGTCTGTGTGTCAGTTGTCTGTGTGTCAGCTGTCTGTGTGTCAGTTGTCTGTGTGTCAGCTGTCTTTGTGTCAGTTGTCTGTGTGTCCTCTGTCTGTGTGTCAGTTGTCTGTGTGTCAGCTGTCTGTGTGTCAGTTGTCTGTGTGTCAGTTGTCTGTGTGTCAGTTGTCTGTGTGTCCTCTGTCTGTGTGTCAGTTGTCTGTGTGTCAGTTGTCTGTGTGTCAGTTGTCTGTGTGTCCTCTGTCTGTGTGTCCTCTGTCTGTGTGTCAGCTGTCTTTGTGTCAGCTGTCTTTGTGTCAGTTGTCTGTGTGTCCTCTGTCTGTGTGTCAGTTGTCTGTGTGTCAGTTGTCTGTGTGTCCTCTGTCTGTGTGTCCTCTGTCTGTGTGTCAGCTGTCTTTGTGTCAGTTGTCTGTGTCTCAGCTGTCTGTGTCTCAGCTGTCTGTGTGTCCTCTGTCTGTGTGTCAGCTGTCTTTGTGTCAGTTGTCTGTGTGTCCTCTGTCTGTGTGTCCTCTGTCTGTGTGTCAGCTGTCTTTGTGTCAGTTGTCTGTGTGTCCTCTGTCTGTGTGTCCTCTGTCTGTGTGTCAGCTGTCTTTGTGTCAGTTGTCTGTGTGTCCTCTGTCTGTGTGTCAGTTGTCTGTGTGTCAGTTGTCTGTGTGTCCTCTGTCTGTGTGTCCTCTGTCTGTGTGTCAGCTGTCTTTGTGTCAGTTGTCTGTGTCTCAGCTGTCTGTGTCTCAGCTGTCTGTGTGTCCTCTGTCTGTGTGTCAGCTGTCTGTGTGTCAGCTGTCTGTGTGTCAGCTGTCTGTGTGTCCTCTGTCTGTGTGTCAGCTGTCTGTGTGTCAGCTGTCTGTGTGTCCGCTGTCTGTGTGTCAGCTGTCTGTGTGTCAGTTGTCTATGTGTCAGTTGTCTGTGTGTCAGCTGTCTGTGTGTCAGCTGTCTGTGTGTCAGCTGTCTGTGTGTCAGCTGTCTTTGTGTCAGTTGTCTGTGTGTCCTCTGTCTGTGTGTCAGTTGTCTGTGTGTCAGTTGTCTGTGTGTCCTCTGTCTGTGTGTCAGCTGTCTGTGTGTCAGCTGTCTGTGTGTCAGCTGTCTGTGTGTCAGCTGTCTTTGTGTCAGTTGTCTGTGTGTCCTCTGTCTGTGTGTCAGCTGTCTGTGTGTCAGCTGTCTGTGTGTCAGCTGTCTGTGTGTCAGTTGTCTGTGTGTCAGCTGTCTGTGTGTCAGCTGTCTGTGTGTCAGCTGTCTGTGTGTCAGTTGTCTGTGTGTCAGTTGTGTTCAGCAGACCTCTTGGCCTCCTCCAGGCGGCAGAGGTACTGATACGCTTCACTCTGGACCCGCTGCTCGTCCATCTGCTCCGCTGTCAGGCGCTCGTCTGCAAACAGACAGTTCACATGAAACCACTTCAGTTCACATGAAACCACTTCAGTTCACATGAAACCGCTTCAGTTCACATGAAACCGCTTCACATGAAACCGCTTCAGTTCACATGAAACCGCTTCAGTTCACATGAAACCGCTTCAGTTCACATGAAACCGCTTCACATGAAACCGCTTCAGTTCACATGAAACCGCTTCAGTTCACATGAAACCGCTTCACATGAAACCGCTTCAGTTCACATGAAACCGCTTCAGTTCACATGAAACCGTTTCAGTTCACATGAAACCGCTTCACATGAAACCGCTTCAGTTCACATGAAACCGCTTCACATGAAACTGCTTCAGTTCACATGAAACCGCTTCACATGAAACCGCTTCACATGAAACCGCTTCAGTTCACATGAAACCGCTTCACATGAAGCCGCTTCACATGAAACCGCTTCAGTTCACATGAAACCACTTCACATGAAACCGCTTCAACATTAAACCACTCAGACAGTCTTGACAGCAGGATCTGTTTCTCTCCTGATTCAGGATCAATACATCAGGATACCATGTGATCAATAAAAGTTAAATAAAGTCTGACTGTGCAGAATTCTGTTTATTTCTGAGACTCAGATCTTTCCAGCGATGCCATTGGCTGCTAGAATGTAAACAACAATTTAAAAATGTCGTTACAAAGTGACAATAATATAATTTGGATGGAGAGCTTGTGAAACTGTGATGGTCAAGAGTCTCATTAGTGATTACTACAGCAGAATAACATGGAGCTGATATCACCATTCATGTTCCTGACAGCAGAATAACAT